>NW_019252007.1:26703-47891 GCF_002742605.1 Olea europaea var. sylvestris | reverse complement strand
ATGATATTTTTTTCCATCATCTTTTATAAATTATCTATAAATTTGCCAAATGGAGGCCCATATTTGCCTCGATGTGAATCTTTTTTTTTTACCATACTATCAAATACGTAAAATGGGGTGGATTATAATTCGCTTATTTCATTTAAGATGTGAAATTGGAATTTATTTATTTATTTCATCCATTTTTTATAAGAACTCTGAAGGGAAGTTTCATTCTAATTCATTAGAAAATTTAATTGAATCAATCATTTTGATTGATTGTTTTTACGTAAATATTAGTAACTTTTTGATGAATTTATTAGGAGGAATAGCGATTAAAGTTCGACTTTGACTGAATTGGTATAAGTACCATTAATTTTTTAAAAATGTTTCCCAAACAAAGGCTTTATAACAGGAAATTATTAATGATCATATCTGCCAAACCCACCCAGGATAGTAGGATGGGTAGGCCTAAAAACCCTCGAGAGAGAGAATATCTTGGTTAAGTAGGTAAAAGAAAATTGGCAATTTGGTCATGGAATTTTTGGACCACTTGTTAATACCTCTTTAGTTAATTATATAGTTAGGAAGTTTTCTTATTTTTACGCTCAACCAAACATGTACTAAGAAGTTCATCACGATTCTATCAGATTGTAGTCAAAACCTTATGTGTACTCAATTCATCAATATATCGTAACCACCTAAAAATCTCAAACGTATTCAAGAATTGATGTCAAGAAATGGACCTACGATAAAGATCAATTTGTTGGTTTCTCTTTGTAAGAAATTTCTAGGAAGCTTCATTAACGTACAAAGGCCGTACATAATTTTTTGTTTATGGCGCGTTACTATCAAAGATGGAGATGGTTTGGTTAAGAGGTAATCGGGTCAAAGAATTTAGGTATCAAAGAGGTAGGTCGTGATCAATACTTAATTCTTGAATTAATAACATCTAAAATGATATAGTAATTATTTACTATAATTAAATCTTTATATATTTCTAACGAGTGTGACGGTTGTCACTGATTGTCATAGAGCATTGTTCATCACTTTTACACCAAATAACCAAATACTTTGTGAGAAAAAGTATATTATTGCAATTGATTTTATGTTAAAACCAAATGCAAGTTTCACTAAATTTTGGTTGGTTTGTTAGTTATATTGAGAATATCCAAGGCAACTGGATTTTGAGTAAATTTTGTTCCAATGACCATTGCTATGTGGTTGTCATATACTATTGTCTTGTGAGAAAAAAAAAAATAATAATAATTCTTGTGATTAATATGGGAAACTAAACCCGTGTTTGACCCTTATTTGTTATATTTCATGGGATTTAAAATTATTATCAATTTTTCAATCACACATTTCACTATTTTTTTTAATCAAAATACACTGAAATTTAATTTTTTATCCAGACCAAACATAGGTTTAAACTCAATTATTATAAATTGACTTTAGTTTAATGCTTTAGCTACACGATTTCAAGAGTCCTAAAATTCAAATTTCGAAATTCTTGTACATATTTGATAAATTTCTCTTCGGCACTTAAAGCAAGTTAGAAGAAGTGCCATTATTATTATTATTATTATTATTATTTTTAAATAATTGAAAGCAGAGTAAATTGCTAAGGGCTCATATGAGGTTTATGATAATAACAAGATACCCCCTCTCATTTTCAATTTCTCACTGATATTCCCTCCTAACATAAATTTTTCATTTTGCCCTTCTCTCCTTATGATCTATTTACAATTACAGTGTTTTTTTTTTTTTCTAAATTTTAATTTAGACAAAAATAAATTATTTTAATTTTAAAATTTCATTTGTTATCGTTTTGTACAAAGTGATTTCATCTTAATCATATTTTTGTGAATAGTGTCTTTCATTGAAAAAATGAACAAATTAAAATTAATTTAAAATATTTAATACAAAATCAACTAAAAGAAGAAATCTAGCCTATAAACTTTTAATGCTAATTTTTTGCATTAAAATACAATAACATTAATTTAGTTTTCTAATATTTATATAATGTAAATGTGAAGATTATAAAAAAAAATAAAAATTACAATACTAAATTAGCAATATAAAATATGCAATGAATTTTCAATTAGTTTTATTAAATTATTCCAAATAATTTTTTTGTTAATATTTGTCAATCATATTTGCAAAAACATAAAGATATAAAAAATAAAAAAATAAAAAATAGTATGAAATTATATATCTTAAGAAATAATAAGAAAGAAAATAAATATATACCTTTGATGACAAGGGTGATATGTTAGCAAAAGTAAACCTCATGGGAGGTTTTTGAAAATTTTAAAAATAGAGGAGAGGTCTCTGTAGTTGTCATAAAACTCGGGAAGGTTAGTACTATCCCGACTTCTCATAACTGAGTTAATTGTATTCTACGGTTATTTCACCCCAATAATAAAGGTTTGAATTTTGACCTTCATAAAAAAACCTACTACATTTGCCATGAATGTTATGCACACAAAAACTATTATATTTCTCTCAAAAGCGGGCGCCCCATTCGTTCCGTTCACAATAATCCAATTAAAACCCAATGATTTTAGAGTTCATTAGATGATATTTCTCCAAGACACAAATATAGGTGACATTTTTCAAGGGAAAATAAATTTTTACATACGAGTCCATTACCCTCACCCTTGAGATTCGTTGTCCAAAATTTACTGTTCACACAGTGAATGATTGACGCATAATTTCAAATTAACATATACTACTTTTATCTCGCGTCACTCGTGCTTAAAATTAGATGACACAAATGATGTGTTAATCATTCATTGATGGACAACAAATTGGACAGTTGATTCCCAGTAAAGCTCCAAAAGCGAAACTTCTGCGAAGGTGCCTTCTATGTGATCTTGAATACACTGTATATGTATATATACTCGCACATTAGCTCGTTACTGCATGCACACATATCTTGCTTTGGCATTGCCGGTGTTGAGTTATATATAAACTTTGTTTTCTCCTTTTAGAGAGAGAAAAATGGCTTCTACCGAACCATGGCTACTGGAGAACGGAAGCGTTCGGTGCCTGACGAAGGACATGAAGCACGGCCATGGCCACAGCCACTGCCGGACTGCGCATAACATGTCCTCTTCGTCTCTGCGCAAAAAATCGGACCTAACCCTTGTTTCCAAAGTTCGACAAGACTTTCTCCGAAATATTCTGGTTAATCTGCAAGTGGTTTTGTTGGGAACAAAGCTATCGATTTTGTTTCTGGCAATTCCTTTTGCCATCGCTGCTGAGTGTAAAAATTTTGGAAGAGTGAGCAGTTTTTTTTTTTTTTGGTTGATTACTATGTTTTCTCGTCTGTTTTACCTAGTATTCACCGTAACTTTTTCCTCGTCTGATATGCCGTGTCCATGATAAATTTATCTGAAAAATCGAAAATTTGGGTGCCATCATTTCTCTATATTTTGTTAGGGTTTTCATTTTTCAAATAGAACCAACACACGTTTCTTCTATCTTTTAATTTTTTTTTTCTGATTTAGTGTTAAATTCATATTTATTCAAACCGGGTCAAAATTAATTATCCTTTTTGAATTTTCTTGGACAAAGAATTATTACACAATTTGGCTAATGAATTAGAATATTGCTACTTGAATTGGGGCTTTTAACAGGGTTTTTGACAGTTACTATTAGCCTGTTTGGGAGGGATTTTTTACAATAAAAAATTGATTTTTTGATAGTTATTTCATTATTCCAGCCATAATTTTGACTTCTTCTTTCACAGGTGGATCTTACTTTTCTTCTAATGGTCAAAAGATCAATTTTCAAAATCCCTCCTAAACGGGGCCTATATTGGCACTACCTTCGTGGCTCTTTTTTTATTATTAAAAAACTGTTCAATAAATGTTTAACAAGTGTTCCCTATTTTTAAATCTTATCATTGAACCTGTTTGTGTAACAAAATTGAATTAATTAATCCATACTGGCATGCTTAAAAGATTATGTCAAACCGCATGTAAATTTTTCTCACGCCACAAATTTATTGCTAAAAACATAGCAGATTGAGAATCTCTTACATATAATCAGTGGTGGACCCACAGTGGATCTTGATGGGTCAAGTGACCCCCCAAGCTAAAATTGAGGTTCCCCCCTTTCAGAAATCATATTTGAAGCCTCATTATCTGGGAAGCCTTTTTTTTTTTTTTTTTGATGATTTTTTTCCCTTATAAAATGGAATTGGGGATCCACTTAAGTGCTCCAATTTCTATCTTGTTTTGGCGATTTTATGGTAATGAATTTTTGCTGTGATTTGTGTCTTTATTTGAATTGGAATGCAGTTAATAATGTAACGTTCAAAATTTGCTTTGATTTTTGTAATTTTCACTTGAATTGATTGCTTTCATTAATTGTGATAGAAAAATAATTTAAACATAAATACGTCTTTTGTTTTGATGATCACAATGTTAATGAAAGGATTATTCGAGATAAAAGTGATAAAATGATGTTAGAGATAAAAAGGATAACAAACTTGGAAATGTTCGTTATTCGAGATAAACGTAAATTTGTATTCTTTACAAATTTGATTATGCTCCACCAACTCAAAATGTTTGTATCAGTCAATTATATATATATAAAACTCGTCGATCCTTCATCACAGCATTCTTATTTTATTTTTTGAACAGTCATGGGTGTTCGCATTGAGTTTACTTGGGCTCACTCCGCTTGCTGAACGTGTCAGCTTCTTGACAGAGTAAGAGTTTTATAATTAACAATTATTCTCAAATTCAATTAATCTTTTCCAATTTTCTAATAAATAATATAATCAGGATCTTACAATTATCCTCTCATCTTTGATTCTTATTAAATTTTTGCAGGCAAATCGCTTTCTACACAGGTCCAACAGGTAATCAATCCATTTTCATACATTATTTTTTATGTGATAGTGTTAAAAATCATTCTATTTTTTTTAATCATAAAAAAGATAAAATAGGTCCAAAATCTGTACCAAAATGTTGGCAGGGAAGCTGTCCGGCTATAGTTAGGAAGTTTTCTTATTTTTACGCTCAACCAAACATGTACTAAGAAGTTCATCACGATTCTATCAGATTGTAGTCAAAACCTTATGTGTACTCAATTCATCAATATATCGTAACCACCTAAAAATCTCAAACGTATTCAAGAATTGATGTCAAGAAATGGACCTACGATAAAGATCAATTTGTTGGTTTCTCTTTGTAAGAAATTTCTAGGAAGCTTCATTAACGTACAAAAGCCGTACATAATTTTTTGTTTATGGCGCGTTACTATCAAAGATGGAGATGGTTTGGTTAAGAGGTAATCGGGTCAAAGAATTTAGGTATCAAAGAGGTAGGTCGTGATCAATACTTAATTCTTGAATTAATAACATCTAAAATGATATAGTAATTATTTACTATAATTAAATCTTTATATATTTCTAACGAGTGTGACGGTTGTCACTGATTGTCATAGAGCATTGTTCATCACTTTTACACCAAATAACCAAATACTTTGTGAGAAAAAGTATATTATTGCAATTGATTTTATGTTAAAACCAAATACAAGTTTCACTAAATTTTGGTTGGTTTGTTAGTTATATTGAGAATATCCAAGGCAACTGGATTTTGAGTAAATTTTGTTCCAATGACCATTGCTATGTGGTTGTCATATACTATTGTCTTGTGAGAAAAAAAAAAATAATAATAATTCTTGTGATTAATATGGGAAACTAAACCCGTGTTTGACCCTTATTTGTTATATTTCATGGGATTTAAAATTATTATCAATTTTTCAATCACACATTTCACTATTTTTTTTAATCAAAATACACTGAAATTTAATTTTTTATCCAGACCAAACATAGGTTTAAACTCAATTATTATAAATTGACTTTAGTTTAATGCTTTAGCTACACGATTTCAAGAGTCCTAAAATTCAAATTTCGAAATTCTTGTACATATTTGATAAATTTCTCTTCGGCACTTAAAGCAAGTTAGAAGAAGTGCCATTATTATTATTATTATTATTATTATTTTTAAATAATTGAAAGCAGAGTAAATTGCTAAGGGCTCATATGAGGTTTATGATAATAACAAGATACCCCCTCTCATTTTCAATTTCTCACTGATATTCCCTCCTAACATAAATTTTTCATTTTGCCCTTCTCTCCTTATGATCTATTTACAATTACAGTGTTTTTTTTTTTTTCTAAATTTTAATTTAGACAAAAATAAATTATTTTAATTTTAAAATTTCATTTGTTATCGTTTTGTACAAAGTGATTTCATCTTAATCATATTTTTGTGAATAGTGTCTTTCATTGAAAAAATGAACAAATTAAAATTAATTTAAAATATTTAATACAAAATCAACTAAAAGAAGAAATCTAGCCTATAAACTTTTAATGCTAATTTTTTGCATTAAAATACAATAACATTAATTTAGTTTTCTAATATTTATATAATGTAAATGTGAAGATTATAAAAAAAAATAAAAATTACAATACTAAATTAGCAATATAAAATATGCAATGAATTTTCAATTAGTTTTATTAAATTATTCCAAATAATTTTTTTGTTAATATTTGTCAATCATATTTGCAAAAACATAAAGATATAAAAAATAAAAAAATAAAAAATAGTATGAAATTATATATCTTAAGAAATAATAAGAAAGAAAATAAATATATACCTTTGATGACAAGGGTGATATGTTAGCAAAAGTAAACCTCATGGGAGGTTTTTGAAAATTTTAAAAATAGAGGAGAGGTCTCTGTAGTTGTCATAAAACTCGGGAAGGTTAGTACTATCCCGACTTCTCATAACTGAGTTAATTGTATTCTACGGTTATTTCACCCCAATAATAAAGGTTTGAATTTTGACCTTCATAAAAAAACCTACTACATTTGCCATGAATGTTATGCACACAAAAACTATTATATTTCTCTCAAAAGCGGGCGCCCCATTCGTTCCGCTCACAATAATCCAATTAAAACCCAATGATTTTAGAGTTCATTAGATGATATTTCTCCAAGACACAAATATAGATGACATTTTTCAAGGGAAAATAAATTTTTACATACGAGTCCATTACCCTCACCCCAGAGATTCGTTGTCCAAAATTTACTGTTCACACAGTGAATGATTGACGCATAATTTCAAATTAACATATACTACTTTTATCTCGCGTCACTCGTGCTTAAAATTAGATGACACAAATGATGTGTTAATCATTCATTGATGGACAACAAATTGGACAGTTGATTCCCAGTAAAGCTCCAAAAGCGAAACTTCTGCGAAGGTGCCTTCTATGTGATCTTGAATACACTGTATATGTATATATACTCGCACATTAGCTCGTTACTGCATGCACACATATCTTGCTTTGGCATTGCCGGTGTTGAGTTATATATAAACTTTGTTTTCTCCTTTTAGAGAGAGAAAAATGGCTTCTACCGAACCATGGCTACTGGAGAACGGAAGCGTTCGGTGCCTGACGAAGGACATGAAGCACGGCCATGGCCACAGCCACTGCCGGACTGCGCATAACATGTCCTCTTCGTCTCTGCGCAAAAAATCGGACCTAACCCTTGTTTCCAAAGTTCGACAAGACTTTCTCCGAAATATTCTGGTTAATCTGCAAGTGGTTTTGTTGGGAACAAAGCTATC
The DNA here is from genome assembly GCF_002742605.1 of Olea europaea var. sylvestris. Lineage (NCBI taxonomy): Eukaryota > Viridiplantae > Streptophyta > Magnoliopsida > Lamiales > Oleaceae > Olea > Olea europaea. The sequence goes on along the minus strand of NW_019252007.1, from coordinate 40,254 downwards.
GATTTTGTTTCTGGCAATTCCTTTTGCCATCGCTGCTGAGTGTAAAAACTTTGGAAGAGTGAGCAGTTTTTTTTTTTTTTTGTTGATTACTATGTTTTCTCGTCTGTTTTACCTAGTATTCACCGTAACTTTTTCCTCGTCTGATATGCCGTGTCCATGATAAATTTATCTGAAAAATCGAAAATTTGGGTGCCATCATTTCTCTATATTTTGTTAGGGTTTTCATTTTTCAAATAGAACCAACACACGTTTCTTCTATCTTTTAATTTTTTTTTTCTGATTTAGTGTTAAATTCATATTTATTCAAACCGGGTCAAAATTAATTATCCTTTTTGAATTTTCTTGGACAAAGAATTATTACACAATTTGGCTAATGAATTAGAATATTGCTACTTGAATTGGGGCTTTTAACAGGGTTTTTGATAGTTACTATTAGCCTGTTTGGGAAGGATTTTTTACAACAAAAAATTGATTTTTTGATAGTTATTTCATTATTTCAGCCATAATTTTGACTTCTTCTTTCACAGGTGGATCTTACTTTTCTTCTAATGGTCAAAAGATCAATTTTCAAAATCCCTCCTAAACGGGGCCTATATTGGCACTACCTTCGTGGCTCTTTTTTTATTATTAAAAAACTGTTCAATAAATGTTTAACAAGTGTTCCCTATTTTTAAATCTTATCATTGAACCTGTTTGTGTAACAAAATTGAATTAATTAATCCATACTGGCATGCTTAAAAGATTATGTCAAACCGCATGTAAATTTTTCTCACGCCACAAATTTATTGCTAAAAACATAGCAGATTGAGAATCTCTTACATATAATCAGTGGTGGACCCACAGTGGATCTTGATGGGTCAAGTGACCCCCCAAGCTAAAATTGAGGTTCCCCCTTTCAGAAATCATATTTGAAGCCTCATTATCTGGGAAGCCTTTTTTTTTTTTTTTTTTGATGATTTTTTTCCCTTATAAAATGGAATTGGGGATCCACTTAAGTGCTCCAATTTCTATCTTGTTTTGGCGATTTTATGGTAATGAATTTTTGCTGTGATTTGTGTCTTTATTTGAATTGGAATGCAGTTAATAATGTAACGTTCAAAATTTGCTTTGATTTTTGTAATTTTCACTTGAATTGATTGCTTTCATTAATTGTGATAGAAAAATAATTTAAACATAAATACGTCTTTTGTTTTGATGATCACAATGTTAATGAAAGGATTATTCGAGATAAAAGTGATAAAATGATGTTAGAGATAAAAAGGATAACAAACTTGGAAATGTTCGTTATTCGAGATAAACGTAAATTTGTATTCTTTACAAATTTGATTATGCTCCACCAACTCAAAATGTTTGTATCAGTCAATTATATATATATAAAACTCGTCGATCCTTCATCACAGCATTCTTATTTTATTTTTTGAACAGTCATGGGTGTTCGCATTGAGTTTACTTGGGCTCACTCCGCTTGCTGAACGTGTCAGCTTCTTGACAGAGTAAGAGTTTTATAATTAACAATTATTCTCAAATTCAATTAATCTTTTCCAATTTTCTAATAAATAATATAATCAGGATCTTACAATTATCCTCTCATCTTTGATTCTTATTAAATTTTTGCAGGCAAATCGCTTTCTACACAGGTCCAACAGGTAATCAATCCATTTTCATACATTATTTTTTATGTGATAGTGTTAAAAATCATTCTATTTTTTTTAATCATAAAAAAGATAAAATAGGTCCAAAATCTGTACCAAAATGTTGGCAGGGAACCTGTCCGGCATTACTTTAGTCGTATGCAAAAGCTCAGAAAAAACCACCATGATACAAAATAATGGAAGAATCATGATTTATTTTCTTAAAAAATAAAAATTAGATTAAATAGATGAGAATATGATAATGATAATCCAATACAATATAGTAGCAATGAATCGAATATAGTGGTGAAAAAAAGGGTCTAAATTCTCAAGAATAAAGCTTAATTTGTCATTTTGTTCTTTCATTACGGGTTCCAAATCCATTTTTGATCTTGTTGTGGACATGTTTTTGCAGTTGGAGGGCTTCTAAATGCTACATGTGGAAATGCTACAGAGCTGATAATATCCATACTTGCTCTTGTCCAGCACAAAGTAGATGTAGTGAAATATAGTCTACTTGGTTCCATACTTTCAAACCTTCTTTTGGTTCTTGGCACCTCTCTTTTCTGTGGTGGCATTGCAAATCTCCAAAATGAACAAAAGTTTGATAGAGTAAGACGTTTTACTTCCATTAATTACACAAATTTCTCTACTGAAAATCGAATTCTCGTATAATTATCTGTGTTTAACTGTAACAGAAACAAGCAGATGTGAACGCCCTCCTTTTGTTGTTGGGATTGCTTTGCCATGTTTTGCCCTTGATGTTTCGATATTCTGGAAATGCAGCGGAATTGACAGGGGCAGAAACTCTTGCATTGTCAAGAGCCAGTTGTGTTGTGATGCTGATTGCATACATTTCTTACATTGTGTTCCAGTTATGGACTCATCGACAACTATTCGAGGCTTCTGAGGTGAGACATTTTGAAGGGTTTTCCCCTTTAAAAACGCCATGTAAAATGTACTTATAGATGACGTTTGATAGGATCGACTGTAAAGATTTCGACTCTATTGTAGTATCATTAGAGGAACTTATGTTGGTGGATATTATCAGGATGAAGAAGAAGATAGCGATGTAGTACCAGACGAATCACCTGTGATTGGATTTTGGAGTGCATTTGTTTGGTTAGTTCTGATGACTGGAATCATAGCCCTGCTGTCGGAATATGTTGTAGGCACAATTGAGGTGAACTTTCAACTATAATTAAAGATGGATAATTTGAAAGTTTATTGGGATCTAAATAAATAAATTCGTGTTTATGGCATTTTCTTCAACAGGCTGCATCAGAATCTTGGGGATTATCTGTCTGTTTCATCAGCGTAATTTTACTACCAATCGTTGGAAATGCAGCAGAACATGCTGGGGCTGTCATATTTTCCTTTAAGAACAAGCTGGTAAGTCATGGAGGACTGGTTTTTTAGTTCTCAAACGAACAATGTGAAGACGATTCTAACTAGTATTGAATAGTTGTAGACGTTGATATCTAACATATGAATCGAAATTGAAATAGAAGAAAAAGAAAAGCAACTATGCAAAAAAAAAGCATCGTCATTCTTTCTTTTTTCGTCTCTTTCTTCATCTTATCTGCTTAACTCGCAAAGTTTAAGAAGAAAATTTTCTGGACAGGATATTACTTTGGGCGTAGCTTTGGGTTCAGCAACTCAAATTGCCATGTTTGTGGTAAGAACCTTAATCAAGTACAATCCTAAGGTTTACTAGTTTGCTTACTGAAGATTAATTAAGCAATGTTTCTAATTATTTTTAAAATAATCAGATTCCCTTAAGCGCAATTGTGGCCTGGATAATTGGTATAGACATGAATCTCGACTTCAATCTCCTTGAAACAAGCTGTCTCGCTCTATCAATTATCATCACAGCATTCACTTTACAGGTAATTTATCTTCACACGAGGAATTAATAACCGGATTTTACAAATCGACATTTGTTTGATATTGAATTGTTAAATTGTCTAAAAGTTCAAGTCATTTATTTACATATATATCTTCAAATTAACACGCGCGCGAATCTTGCAGGATGGAACATCTCATTACCTAAAAGGACTAGGTCTGCTGCTATGTTACCTAGTTATTGGGGCTTGCTTTTTCATTTTCAAAACTTCAAATAGTAAGCATCAACCCTATATTTTACTACGTGATCAAGAACTAAATTTTTTTTAAAACCCAACTAATCGGTTTTTTTTCTTGAATCTGTTTGCAGATCATGAGACACTGTAAACCTAAGTTTCAGATCATCCGATGAAGCCTGAAGGAATAGTGAGAATTTGATCAACGCCTTACTTATTTGGTTCCATGAAAGATTCAAACAAATTGTTGCATTTGTTATTTTTTCATTGGGATTGATTTTACAAGTTGCTGCGAACAAATGGAGATGAACTCTGCATGATTTTGTGCAGTGAAATACATTAAAGATGCAAGAATTTCATAAATATTTTATATACATTGTCTAATTTTGCTTTATGTGGCAATTTTTTAAAGCAATTCCCATTAGCATTGGAGATCATCGTTATCAGGCCTAACTGAGCATTATGAGGTTACCGATCGACTGGTAGGTCAATGCTTCAACATTTATTGCAAAAATTTTGTCCGATCGAAACTCGTTAAAATATGGGTTATCATTGTGGAATTGTGACTAAAGGTGGTCATTTTCCTTTAAGCCCATGACAGACTTCAATAAGGAGCGTAGTTAAGATCTTCTACATGTTTTGAACTCGGACTTCGTTAGTACCGTCCATAGTCATCCGATACCAATTTTGGTGTGGAGGTGAAATAATTTCTTGAAACAAGAAGAAATTTTGAGGCTGGAAAATATTTGTAAGAATAAAATTCTATTATATTGATTGTTGATTCGAAAAGCACAAAACTAACAAATCAATTGACTGTAGTAATTAAAATCCTATGTAGAGTTTTAAAAAAAACAAATTCGTCTTCTAACTAAAAAGCAAAACCTTATTCTAATCAAGAAAAAAGAGAAGAAAAATAAATAAAACCCATATTACAACCAGAAATCATATTCAAAGTAGAATTTTTATACGTCGCTTAGGTTAAGACTTGGGTTCAACAGCTAATGAATTTTATATAACATAGTTAGAGCGTGAATTATACTTTTCATCTAATCATATTTAAAGTTATTTATGATTATATTTTTGTGTTTTTTCCATAATATGATCATTTTTGTAAGAGATAATTGCAGCAAAAGTCTCATACCTTTGAAAGACTAGTAGACTTTCTTCAAACATTTGATTTGTTGTAGTCGTCAACCATAATCTTTTCAAATGTTGCAGATGAAGCCCTTTTGGATAGTTTTCATCAACAATTCCGCCAATTGACCAATAATTTAACTTTGACAACATTTTTAATATTTTAAAAGGGGCAAAAAAGTTATTTTTCCATTTATCACATTAAATAATTAAATTTAAAAATAAGAAAAAAATCACACACATACACACACAATCATCTTTTTCCTCTCACCCCTCAATTAGAGAGGCTCGGCTCGTGGCGAGTCGAGCTCGTGGCTCGTTTTTCACTTGAAAAATAAGAAAAAATTTTTGATTTACGTGTAGGGCTAGTTAACCCACGAGCTCGGCTCGTTGCTCGTGGGCGAACTCGGCTTGGCCCACGAGCTCGTGTACTCACAAGCCACGAGCTCGTGGGCTGAGTCGAGCCGAATTACATAATCTATCAAATATAATTTTTAAATTAATTTCTATAAAGTAATATATTTTTATGATTTTTTTTTTGGAAGGTGAAATATAATAGTACTAAAAAATATAAAATAATTAAATTTTTATTAACTTTAAAAAATAAAATGTTATGGAGGCTTAACATGGAGGCCTCTATAATTATGGATATGGAAGCCTCACGGCCTCCAGAATTCTGGAGGCTCATGCTTGAGCCTCCGTGATTATGGAGGTCTCAACACGAGCCTCCATTTATTTTTTTCCACATTTTAGGACGAGTCGGCTCGTGGGCTCGGCTCGTTGGACGGGAACTCCCGCTCGGCTCGAGCTTGGGCTCGTCATTTGACGAGCCCGAGCAGCCCACGAGCCGAGCCGGCGAGCCGCGAGCCGGCTTGGCCCAATTGACATCCCTACCCCTCATCCAACCCTACCCCCACCTCAAACCCAAAATCCACCCAACCCCCACCATCTCCACCTCCACAACCACCTTCTATCGGCCACCATCATCCACCCCATCACAATCGCTATCCAACAACCTCCACCACCCTACTTATTATTCAATAATATAAAATTACTCATCAGAATTCAGTCCCCCAAACTAACACCATAAAAGGGGAAATCAACCATGAGCGTAAAGCAACAACTAATCTAGAATTATAGAACGGGAAATGATTAATCAAGAACCCAGATTTCAAATAGGAAAATCGACAGTTATGCACTGTTATGGCAGATGTGAAATCAAACAGCAAGTGCATTTCTTCGAAATTAACCGAGAAAAGTTATGCGAATATATAACTAAAGCTAGTTGGCATAAAAAAAAAGTATCTAGAATTTGCTCGATGACTAAGGTGTCTAGTAACCCGCAGATGATGCTTATTATTGGACATGAAGTTCAAATTGGATCAAATTAGTAAGGTATCAGGACCTTGGAATAGTATTATAAATTCTCTGTTTTAGTTTCACAAATTCTAACTTTAAGTATTTCTTTATTGAAATTTGGGTGATGGAGGTTGTTGGGTGATGATTGTGATAGGATAGATGATGGTGGCCGATAGCAGGTTGTTGTAGAAGTGGAGATGGCGGTAGTTAGGTGGATTTTGGGTTTGAGGTAGGGTGGGGTAGAGTGGGATTGGCGAGGGGTGAGAGGAAGAAGATGATTGTGTGTGTGTTTTAATTTTTAATTTTTTAAATTTAATTATTTAGAGTGTGTTTGACTGACATGGAAAATATCACCTAGAAAAGAAAATATTTTCCATCTTTTGTGGAAAATAAAAACCACCTCTACTTAAGGAAAATATTTTCTTTAAAAACAAGGAAAATTAGGCATATTTTCAAAAGTTGGAAAATGTTTTTCATGGAAGAAAATAGCAATCAAACACTCCAAGTAGAAATTTGGGTGGAAAACTAATATTTTTCATGAAAAATAAATGTAATCAAACACACCCTTAATGTGATAAATGGAAAGCTACTCTTTTGCCCATTTCTAAAATATTAAAAATGTGATCAAAGTTAAATTTTTGGTTAACCGACGAAGTTGTCGATGGAAACTGTCCAAAAGGGTTTCAATTGCAATGTTTGAAAAAGTTGAGAATAATACTGCAATAAATTAAAAGTTTAGGGAAACTCTCTGGGCTTTTATTGCAATTATCACTTTTGGCAAATGTGAAAGAATTAATCTAAATGTCCAGAATAGAGATTCATAGAATTGTGTCAGAATAGAGATGAAGCCGGGTCTCACACGTGTATAAAAAATTGGCAACAAATTGCGGGCCCCACATGATTGTGTCTTTCTTATAAGAATTCTGTAAGCCAAGCAAAGCTCAATGTGAAAATGTTGGTCTCAGATCAAATATCAACGATTTAAAGTACTGAAAACTGAAAAAGAAGACGAACACAAGAGATTTTCGCCACGAAGGCCCGGATATTCAATTTAAAGCCTACTCACCCGTTGAGCATCTACAAGTAGATATTACTCGTTTCCACTAAGAAATTTCTCAAGAAAAGTACAAATATATGAAGGAAACTCAAGTTCCTTAAATATTTTCTCTCGCCTTTCTTTTCAAAGTACAACGTAATGAACTCACAATCTGCTCTCTCTATAAATGCTTACAAATACAATATTCATAATCTTCACTCAGCGATTTTCAGAGAAAATAACACACAGTAAAACAGATCGAAGAAAAAACCATCAAGAAACCGGAAGAACCCTAGATACTTCCAGAAAACACTCAATCGTCCAGAAGTGAGAGAGAGAGGCTGTTATTTATATCGCATCACAAATCACATTGATCCAACGGCTGGGAATATGGTAGATGAATGGTCCAAGATCAATCAGAAAACAAAAGGTCATAGTCGTGTTAACCAATAACACGTTTTTAACTTGGGTCATTCAAATGACCCGATTTTACTATGAGGCCCAAACGAAACGTCCAGCCCATCAACATTGGCTGGAGTTCAATTAATAGTGAAGCACTAGCCCATATCCAACAATCTCCACCTTGTTGAACTATTCATTGAATCATTTTAGTGGAATCAAACACAACTAACATGTTTCATTTGCAATTGTTTCTGTCTCTAGAGCATGCAATTGTTTGATTAACATAGAGCATGCAATTGTTTCTGTCTCTAGTTATCTCCATTCCTAAGATTCTTTTTGCTTGAGCTAAGTCTTTCATTTCAAATTCTGCCATAAGTTTTGATTTAACTAAATCAACTTTAGATTTGTTGTGAGAAGCTAGAAGCATATCATCAACATATAAAAACAAGTAGACAGAATTAGGCCCACTAGAGCCTTTAGAATACAAACATGAGTCAAAATTGCTTTTAGAAAAACCTAAGTTTTGAACATATGAATTAAATTTCTTATATCATTGCCTAGGTGCTTGTTTTAGACCATAATGTGATTTTTTCAAAAAGTAAACTTTTTCAGGTTTGATATTCTGTTCAAAACCTTTTGGTTGATTCATATAAATTGTTTTATCAAGATCTCCATTTAGGAAAGCAGTTTTGACATCAAGTTGATTTAATTCCCAGTTAAAATGAGCAGATAAAGCAAGCAGTATTCTAATAGAAGTATATTTTGCAACCGGTGAAAAAAATTTCATTATAATCTATTCCTTCCCTCTGTGTAAACCCCTTTGGTACTAATCTCGCTTTGTATCTCTTTTCCCCAATTGAAGGATCTCCTTCTTTTATTTTATAAATCCACTTACAATCTACAACCCTTTGATATTTAGGTTTATTAACCAGAATCCAGGTTTTGTTTTTGGTTAAGGAGTTCATTTCTTCTTTCATAGCCTCCAACCATAACTTGGATTCTTTATAGTTAACAGCTTTTTCAAAGGTTGTTGGTTCAGAATTAATAGATTCCATTTCAGAATAGAAAGTAACAAACTCTTCAGTATTTATTCTAGTGGAAGGAATCCTATTTCTTATGGCCCTATCCCTGGTTAGTTGATAGTCTGAAGGAATAAGGATTTGGTTCTCAATTTCAGATTCAGATTTTCGTTGATCTAGTTCAGATTGTGAGGACTCCACCTCAAGAACATCATTTGACTCATCAGAGTGTTTTCTTTCAAGAAGGGTTTCCTTTAAAATGACAGATTTGGATTGATCCAGATTTTTAGAATCATTGCAAGGGAACATATCTTCATTGAAGATAACATTTCTACTTATTATAACTTTGAATCCATGTTGTTCCCTTACCCAAAGTCTAAACCCTTTTGATTTCTCACCATAACCTAAGAAGATACACTTTAGGGATCTGTTAATTTCCCTTCATTTTGGTGAGAATAGGCTGCGCAGCCAAATACTTTAAGTTTGGAGTAGTCTGGATTTCTTCCTGACCACATTGCTTCAGGGATATTAAAGTCAATGGCACTTGATGGAATCCTATTTATCAGATAGGTGGCAGTTTTTAGGGCTTCACCCCAAAACACCTTAGGCAGGCCAGAGCTTAGCAGCATGCATCTAACCTTTTCAAGCAAGGCTCGGTTCATCCTCTCGGCAATACCATTTTGCTGAGGGGTATAGGTAGTGGTTCTATGTCTTAAAATACCAGATTCTTTACAAAAAAGATCAAATTCATTATTACAGAATTCAAGTCCATTATCTGTTCTAAGAGCTTTTACCCTTTTATTTGTTTGATTCTCAATTAACAACTTCCATTGCTTAAAATTTTGAAAAGTGTCAGATTTGGTTTTTAGAAGGAATGTCCAGATTTTCCTTGAATAATCATCCACAATCAATAGGTAAAATCTGAATCCACTTTAGGTACTAACTGATGCTGGTCCCCATAGATCAGCATACAGGTAGTCAAGTATAGATTTAGATTTGTGGATACCCATTTTAAATGGTAATTTATTTTGTTTTCCAATGACACAATTTTCACAAAATTTTAAACTGTTAATATTATCTTTACCAAAGCATCCAAGCTTGTTGAGAATCATCAATCCCTTTTCACTAGTATGACCCAGTCTTTTATGCCATAACATAGTCTTATCATTTTGAGAATTGGTGACAGCAGATAGTTTTCCAACTAATGGTTCAGCATGGAGTGTGTAGATCCCATTCACTTTTAAGGAAGAGATTATCTCTTCTGAATCTAAATTTAGTTTAGTGAATCCTTTATGGATCTTGATTTCATATTTATTATCCAATTTTCCTAAAGAGATAAGATTTCTTTGTAGTTCAGGGACATATCTGGTCAAATGAAGCTCAAGAACATGGCTATTTTCAAGTAAGAGACTAACTCTACCAATTCCCTCAATTTTACAGGTCATGTCATTGCCCATTTGGACTTGACCACCATTGAGTTAATTAAATTCAGTAAACCACTCCTTCACAGGACACATATGGAAAGAGCATCCTGAATCAAGAACCCACTCCTTGGGGTTTCTATTTGTTGAAGTCACAAGGACAACTCCTTGTACTTCAGAATCATTGTTGCAAACAATGGCTGTAGAACCATCAAGGTTTGAATTACTTTTCATATTAGACATCTTTTTAAAACAGTCTTTTATGAGGTGACCAGTTTTGCCACAGTAGTAGCACTTCTTGGTTTGAGTTTTAGTTTTTGATTACCTCTTATTATGATATCTAAATTTGGGAAGTTGGGGTCTCCTCCCCTTTTGGGAATTGAAGTTGCACTGACTTTTCTTCTTAGTAGGGTTGAGTTTTTCTTTAATATCTAGACCTTCCCCAAATTTAGAATGTTTTGTCTCAGTTGTCAATTCAAGCTCTCTATTTCTTAAGGCTGAGACAATGATGTCAACAGTGAGTTCATCCCTCCCATATTCTAGGGCATTTCTAATTTCCCTATATTTATCACCCAAAGCATTTAACAAGGCAACAACTTGTTGGTCATCTGATAACTCTTCATCATAGTTGCTTAGGTCTTGAATCAATTTTGTGAATTTATCAATATTTTCTTCTAAGGTGGAAGAGATGTCAAATCTGAAATTGTGAAATTGTCTTAAAAGGTAGCACTTATTTGGCATTGTCTTAGTTAAGTATAGGGATTCTAATTTGGTCCATAGTACTTCAGTAGTTGTGGTTTCTCCTACTGTTCTAATCACATTATCAGACAAATGCAAGAAGATTGTGCTCCAAGCAATTTCATCTAGTTCTTGTCTCCTATAAGCACTAATTTCAGTACCCCATGTCCCAGTTAAGGCACCTGCACACCTCTGCTGTAACAGCAGAGCCCTCATCTTTTGACGCCAAAGATTAAAATCCCCAGTCCCCCTCCAAACTACTACTTCAAATTTATGTGTAGTAGACATGATTCACAGATAGATTCACAAAACAAGGAATTATGCAATACACTGAGTATAACATATTGAATTGATATAACCAAGCAGCAGATTGAGCAGTTTTCAAGATAGGACAAAAGTATTACATATCAAGAGCTACTATCCTACAATAAAAACATGCACATTACAGGATCCAGTTATACAATTTAAAAGGATTCAAGAGTAATGTATATATATAGCAACACAGTAATCACTAAAAGCAGAAATACCAAAAATATCAAATGTCCAGTTTAACAGGTTTAAGGGCTGATGACCCGTGAATCCACAACTTCCTCAGATTTTTAGATCTTCGCGGGAGATATTGGACAAAGGTAAGTTGAGGTAGGCCAATTACCTTAATAACCACGTCAAAAACTTCCACAGGAAACAGTGTACCTTATTAAGCACAAGTTATAAGTGTAAAAAGATTATACCAGAACTGAACACCAGTATGGTTTCAGTAAGAGATTACACTTGGAGATTTAGAAAACAGCTGAAGAATTTTGGGAATGTGATCAAATAGGCCACGAGTCACAGCGACTCAGCAGAACTCAGCACTCAGCTCCAACAGACTCGGAATGAGTCAACTCAACTCACCAGCACTCAGTAACGAGTCACGTTATCACCAACTCAGTGACGAGTTACGAGTCAGAACAGTTTGTAGATTCAAAGAACACCAAATTTTCCAGATCCAGAGAAGTTAGGGAATTTTACTTCGAAAAATTTTCAAATCCAGATATTTACATCCAAAAAAAAAAAAAAAACTTTCAGAGAAAACTTTTGGTGTTTAAGGATTCAATTTAATGAAAAATTGAATCAAACAGTTATTCCACAAAAGAATTTTTGTAAACCCGAAAGCTCTTAGGGTTTTAGCAAGAACAGTTTTCGAAAAAAGCGAAAAACTTAATCAAACAAATTTCCATCACTTTGATACCACTTGTTGGTTTCAGAATCAAATTATAACGATTTAAAGTACAGAAAACTGAAAAAGAAGACGAACACAAGAGATTTTTTGCCACGAATGCCCAGATGTTCAGCTTAAAGCCTACTCATCCGTTGAGCATCTACAAGTAGATATTGCTCGATTCCACTAAGAAATTTCTCAAGAAAAGTACAAACGTATGAAGGAAACTCAAGTTCCTTCAATATTTTCTCTAGCCTCTCTTTTCAAAGTACAACGCAATGAACTCACAATCTGCTCTCTCTATAATTGCTTACAAATACAATATTCATAATCTTCACTTAGAGATTTTCAGAGAAAATAACACACTGTAAAACAGATCGAAGAAAAAACCTTCAAGAAATCGGAAGAACCCTAAATACTTCCAGAAAACACTCAATCGTCCAAAAGTGAGAGAAAGAAGCTGTTATTTATATCGCATCACAAATCACATTGATCCAACGGCTGGGAATATGATAGATGAATGGTCCAAGATCAATAAAAAAACAGAAGGTCATAGTCATGTTAACCAATAACACGTTTTTAACTTGGGTCATTCAAATGACCCGATTTTACTATGAGGCCCAAATGAAATGTCCAGCCCATCAACATTGGCTGGAGTTTAGTGTGCAGAGTTCGATTCCCCGCAAGGTGGAATTGATTTTGTTGCAAGCGGGAGTTACCATATGGGTTAACAGTCTTGGCCTATCCATGTGCTCTCCACCCTGGCTCCTGGGAGGCACATCCTGCGATTTACCTTCTCCACGATGGCCCAAGGCAAATTCGTGGGGGCCCTTAAGGTTGGGGTTCAACCTTTTTAAAAAGATACATTCTATGCAACCTTCCCATTATTAGAGGAAGACAAATTTATTTCGAGAAGTCACAAAGATAGGAGGAATTAGTGGCTGTTGGCCGGTTGACCCGGCCAATTTTTCAAACTGGCCTTTGACCAACGAAAAAAAAAAAAGGCAAAATTATAAAAAACCGTGAAAACCAAAAAAAAAAGAAGAGATTTCCAATTTTACCCTCACTTGAAAACGAAGCAAAGCCGAAGGAGACGGGAAAATACTGTAGCACAGTCGACCCAGACACCGACAAATAAGGAAAAACAGGATACCCACTTGGCCAAAATCCCTCTGAAGAAGGTAAGAAATTTATACAAAAAAAAACCATGTTTATATTTTTATTTTTGGAAAAAAGTATGATTTTCTACATATTTTTTGAGAAATTCATGTGTAAATGTGGAATTTTGGCAACATATTACTTGGGAAGGAGTGGAGATCTCCGGAAATGGAGTTTTCCGGCGATCGGACATCAAAAATGCATGTAAAGGGCGACTGGGCGCCGTCTGGGCGCGCCCAGTCGCCCCCGACGCCCAGACGGCCCAGTTATCTGGGCCGTCTGGGCGTCCCCCCCAGTCAACTGGGCAACCCAGTTGACTGGGCGCCTCTGCCCAACTGGGGCGCCCAGTCAACTGGGAAGCTGGGCCGGTC
>NW_019252007.1:21516-22677 GCF_002742605.1 Olea europaea var. sylvestris | reverse complement strand
AGCTATGGGTAGCGAGTACATGGTGCCGGAATATATGATGGAATGGGTCGTAGGGATGTGGCCGAGTGTCGGTGGGAAGCCATGGGATGGCTGTATGCATATGTACGTACCAGTATGTGTGAATCATCACTACATTACAGTGGAAATCGTATTCGCCGAGTCCACGATGTATGTGTACGACCCCGATCATTCATGCCTGACACAAGGCCAGCTCGAGCAAAATCTAGAGTCGCTGTCTGTGATCGTTCCCATGATGGCTAGACGAGCAAGCATCAATGTACAAGACAGATTGGCCACCGTGCGGAAAACGACGACGACGAGGCAACAAATATCGTAAGTGTTTGTAATTTTCTTCCTGTCATTTACATTTTAGTTTCTAACTAATTTTCGATGTGCTAATACAACACTGTTTAATTGCAGGGGTGATTGCGGCATATTCGTCATCAAGTACATAGAATTTTTGAGTGTCGCACATAAGGTTGATGCAATCAACCAGGCATGGATACAAAATTGGAGAAATAAACTAGCATGTGATTTATTTGAATTTAATGGGGATCCGTAAATAATTGTACATATTTTTACATTTATTTAAACATTGTACAATTCATTCATTTATTTGTAATTACGAAAAAATTGTAAAATGTTGATTGCGTATGTAATATTTAAATATTTATTTTACAATGTAGCCTACCGTATAATGCAGTTTCTAGAAAAAGTTTCGATTTCAAATAATTAACATAAATAATATGCATAACAAATGCATGTAATGAATGAAATGTTTGAAAAAAATACAAAATCTAATAATTCGCATAAATAATTAACGTCAATGTTATAAATAATTACATTGCCAGTAGTTATTAAAATTACACATCCGTTACATTGTCATGCAGAGGAATCTGACTTGTACAATATCTTCTAGTATGCCCTGTTGCACCGCACCTACCGCACTTACGAGGCTGGGGAAACTCTCCGGTAGACGGTATTCTAGACGTACGTGTACGTCCAGGAGTACGTGGTCCAACTGCTGGTGGCAACAAGTTATTCAGTGGGAGAATGTGGTCGGGCACTTCCCACTCGACTTCATTTGGTACAGGAAATATTGTTTCCGCATATGCTGCTCTCCAATAATCAGTCATGTAATACACACTGCATAAGGTGTGT
>NW_019252007.1:7142-20732 GCF_002742605.1 Olea europaea var. sylvestris | reverse complement strand
TCAACGCAGATAATTGTGTATAACGACTTGTTTGATTTCTTCACTTTAAACTCGAAGTTATGTTTTAAAGCAATCCGGTGCACAGCTTCTTGCAATTCTTTCTTTGATTCGAATAGTTGCTCGACATATACATCTTCATCATCGGGAACTACACGCGAACAATTAGAGGACCGTGTACTCGGTCCGGCCTGCGAGCTCCCACCCGACTCATGTCTCCTACGAGATAAAGCAATCAAATCCTCGTTTGTAAATGCATTTTCATTCTCGTTGTCTTCAACTATCGATGGAATTCTGTGCGTAACAGTGTGACCATGGTGAGTAGCAGTGGTCTCGGGAATAACCACATCATCTTCACGAACAATCTGAATTGTATCCCAAACATCATTTACATTACGATTCTCTTCATTTGAAACTTCGTGTTCCCCCTCGTGGACATTCTTCCCCAATAAAGTTACGCAAATAGGAGTCGACTTCCGGCCTTGATTCAATTTAATTAGATGTTTCATTTCCACTTCAGAAGTAACTTTCATAGGTGGAATTGAAATGGTTGAATGCTTATGAAACAAAAATCCCAATTCCATATCGTACTGAGAGGGATCGACGTTAAGCATGTTTTGTATATCACTGTACATTTCTGCGAACGATGTACTCCTTGTTATAAAAATTGCTTTAACCCCATCTCCTTCACTCGTCCATTTCCATTCCCACTGAGTATTTTCATTCCTTTGAAATTCACCAAAGTAACAAATTGGGACACATGCTGATGCCATATCTGCCACAAATTAAAAATAAGGAATTAATATATAATTTTTTAAATTGTTCATTTCATATTTAATTTAATTTAATACTTTAAATAATTCATTGATTATTTTAAATGTTTCAAAAATATTTATTTCAATTAATATTTAAATATTCATTAATATTTATTTCAATAAACATATATTATTGAACAAATAAATTCTAAAATCTGCAAAAAAAAAAAAAGGGCTGGGCCGGCTGGAAACAGCCGGCTGCTTCCAGCCGGCCCAGACCCAATTATCTGGGCCGGCTGTTTCCAGCCCCCAGATAACTGGGCCGACTGTTTCCATCCGGCCCCGACAACTGGGCCGGCTGGAAACATTTGGCCCAGCTTTTTTCGTCCGTTTCATCTGAAATTTAAACTCTAATTTTTTATTTTTTCCCTTTTTCAACGAAATAATGTTTAAATATTTATTTTACAGACACCTATAAATTTTTCCTGTAAAATATATGCATACAGAGATGAATTTCTTTTGTTGTTTTTGCTATAAAAAAATTATAAATCTGTGTTTAAATACTGTAAAATTCATCTGCCTTTCTCTAAATAATTATTTACAGATTCAAATAGTAAACTTAACTAAAACAAAATTCAAAATACGTATTTACACTTACCAATTTCCAGTGCCGACTGTGAGTATTGTTTCTTTCTTGAACCTTTGATAATTTTGGGAGATTTCAATATTTTAGCAGATGGAAGGAAAAAATTCTTTTTTACTGTATTGGAGAAACTGATAAACCAAAACTGATTTTGAAATTTATGTAGGGAAGTAACAGAATTTATTTAAACTATTAAAGGTATTATTGTCTTTTAAACAATTGATATACTTTTGTAATTATTAAACATGAATAAGGGTAGAATTGTCTTTTTAATGGCAATAGACCAATGTGGTGAATACAAAAAAAAAATGGTCAAAACGAAAATTTGGTTGTTTGACCAAGCTATTTTAAAAAGTACCCCAAAGATAGGCACCTCTGTACTGTAGAATAGCGGCCAAACAAGATGCCTACCTGTGTATCACGGATTACCTTACACGTTAATCAAGCCAAGTCACACCATAAATGCATGCTTATACATCTTGGTGAGGCATTAATGGGCGGTGAAAAGAGAGAGAGAGTGAGAGAGAGAAATGGCTTCTACAGAACCATGGCTACTGGAAAATGGCAATCTCAGATGCCTGACTATGGAAATGAAGCAAGGCCATGGCCACAGCCGGACGGCACATAACAGGTCTTCTTCTTCTCTGCGCAGGAAATCGGACCTAACCCTTGTTTCCAAAGTTCGAAAAGTGTTTCTCCGAAAGTTTTTGGTCAATCTGCAAGAGGTTTTGTTGGGATCAAAGCTATCGATTTTGTTTCTGGCAATTCCTTTTGCTGTCGCGGCTGAGTGTACAAAATTTGGAAGAGTGAGTACACTCTTTCTTCGGTTAACTTTTCCTCGTCTAACCCTAACTGAATAATTTGATTGGGAATTTCATTTATATATACTTCATGAAAAAACTGTAAACTGCTAGCCTTGTTGCATTTATTATTATTTTGCAATTGTTCATTATTTTCTTTCGTTTTATTTTTGAACAGCCATGGGTGTTTGCGTTGAGTTTGCTTGGACTCACACCGCTTGCTGAACGTGTCAGCTTTTTGACCAAGTTAGAATTTTATAATAATTTTTTCCTTCTTCTTCAATAAATAATACTACCAGGATCTAACATTTTATAATAATTTTTTCCATTTTCCATTTTTGGTCTAACAATAATTTATGCAGGCAAATAGCTTTCTACACAGGTCCAACAGGTAATCCATGTTTCATACATTATTTTTTTATGTTATGACATTCAAATCTTTATAATTTTTTAGGGGAAAAAAGAAGAAGATGAAATCAGTTCAAAATCTGTACCAAAATGTTGATAGAGACAATAAAACGTGAGGGACAGAGCCGGCACTCGGTGAGTCATGGTGGCCGCCCGTGCAAGCTCCACCAGAAATATTTTTTGTTATCATATACTGGGCGGTCGCATCCTAGCCCACTTGAATTCCTAGATCATTAGTGGGGTGGCATAGCTAGAAAAATCCTCACCATATTTTATAATTGCGCGTGATAGAGAATAAAGGAAGAATCTTGATTGAGTTAAAAAATTAAAATTAGACCAAAACAAATAATGAATAGTATAATCCAATACTATTGTGTTGATGTAGCATTGATTGGTCTTTTCTGGGTTGGCAATTACTTAATCTAGTACAGTAACTATGAATCGAATGCAGCAATGAAAATTTTGATTCGTTTTGCTTAATCTAGATTCTCAAGAATAAAGCTTAATTCATGGTTGGATTACTTCATACGGTTTCCAAATCCTTTTCTTGCTGTGTATATCTTTGCAGTTGGAGGGCTTCTAAATGCTACTTGTGGAAATGCTACAGAGCTGATCATATCCATATTTGCTCTGATCCGTCAAGAAGTAGATGTAGTTAAATACAGTCTACTTGGTTCCATACTTTCAAACCTTCTTTTGGTTCTTGGAACCTCTCTTTTCTGTGGTGGAATTGCAAATCTCAGAAATGAACAAAAGTTTGATAGAGTAAGATATTCTACTTCCATTAATTGCGCAAATTTCTAGCCTAAAAAATGGAATTCTTGAATAATTATCTGATATATTTAGCGCGGTGTTGAAATATAACAGAAAATGGAAATTGCGCAAATTTCTAGCCTAAAAAATGGAATTCTTGAATAATTATCTGATATATTTAGCTTGGTGTTGAAATATAACAGAAACAAGTGGATGTGAATGCCCTCCTTTTGTTGTTGGGATTGCTTTGCCATGTTTTGCCCTTGATGATTCTATATGCTGGAAATGAATCCAAGTTGATAGGGACTGAAAATCTTGCGCTGTCAAGAGGTAGTTCTATTGTGATGCTGATTGCATACATTTCTTACCTATTTTTCCAGCTATGCTCTCATCGGGAACTATTTGAAGCTTCCGTGGTGAGTCATTTCCCTTTAAAAAAGTTATGCTATTAGTCTTGCATTGCTGCTTTTGGCCCTGTAAAATGTTCGTTTGGTCGGATCGACATATGGAACTCAGCATTATTAAGAAGGAAAAAAAGATGGTTTGCAGTATTATTAAACAAACTTGTGGTGGTGGTAATTATCAGGATGAAGAAGAAGACAGTAGGGTGGTATCTGACGAATCAGCCGTGATTGGATTCTGGAGTGCATTTGTTTGGCTAGTTCTAATGACCGGTGTCATGGCCCTACTGTCGGAATATGTTGTGGGCACAATTGAGGTGAACTTTCAACATAAATTATTAAAGTCGGACTGATTGATAAGATTTTGAAATTTTGTATTGGGATCGAATAATTTCATATTTTTCGGGCGTATGCCACAACAGGCTGCATCAGACTCTTGGGGATTATCTGTAGGTTTCATCAGTGTAATTTTGCTACCAATTGTTGGAAATGCAGCAGAACATGCTGGGGCTGTCATATTTGCCTTTAAGAACAAGCTGGTATGTCATGGAGGATATACTTTATTATTTTCAATGAACAATTTTGAAGGCAATTCTAGCTGATATTTAATAATTCGAAGATAATTGTGAAAGTGAAATACTCGAAAAGAAACGAAACTTTGCAAAAAGAAAAGAAAAGAAAAGCGTTGTCATTCTTTCTTTTTTCACCTCTTAATTTCTTTGCTATATCTGCTCACTATTTTTCGGACAGGATATTTCTTTGGGCGTAGCACTTGGTTCCGCTACTCAAATTGCCACGTTTGTGGTAAGAACTTTAATCGTAAATTACATTCTTGAGGTAGACTTGTTTGCTTGCTGCTGATTGAAAAATAGTCGCTTGCCTAATTATTTCTAAAATAATTAGATTCCATTAAGCATAATTGTGGCGTGGATAATTGGTATCAACATGAATCTCGACTTCAATCTCTTTGAAACCAGTTGTCTTGCTCTATCAATAATCGTCACAACATTCGCTTTACAGGTAATTAATCTTTATACGATGAATTAAAAAACTGGATTTTACAAATCGACATTTGTTGGTTATCAAGAAATTTTTTCCAAAATTTTAGCTTTTAGAGATGAATTACAACGTGAAATTATTCATTTATATCTTCAATGTGCATTTCTTAAATACGCTAATGAAATTAAGACATGCACGAATCTTGCAGGACGGAACATCTCATTACCTAAAAGGAGTAGTTCTGCTGCTGTGTTACCTAGTTATTGGGGCTGGCCTTTTCATTTTCGGAACTCCAAATGGCAAGTATAAACCCTAAAATTTACTATGTAATCCAGAACTAAAATTTGTAGACCCAACTAATCATGTCTTTTCTTGAATCTATTTGCAGATCATGCTGACAGTGAAACAAAAATTTCGTATCATCTATCATCAAATGAAAAAATCTTGAAAGATTTGGTTCCATGAAAGATTTGCATGCATTTGTTATTTTTTCATTGGGCAAACATGGAGATCTCTGTCTGTTTACATATTATTCAATTAGGAGTGAATACCTGAAGTTTTCAGCAAAAAAAATAATGTTTGTTTCACTGTTCTGAGCATTTTACTGATCAATCAATTAGTGAACTGGCTCGATTATGAAAAGTACCGATAATTCCGCATTATAGTTTATTTTATTGAGATTCTCATCAATGTGAAAACTCTTCTATATATATACCATGAGTGGGGATGTTAAAGCTAAAATTGCAGGATCTCCTAAATGTAGATGCATGAGCTTGTCTCACTTATATGCTGCTATGGCATTCTTCCCTCAAGATTATCGTAAGAAAAGGAAATAGACTTGAGTGGAGTAATCTTTAACAAGTTGTTTTCATATATCTAGAGTAGAATTCTATGGTTCATGCCGACGACGACGGGAATTACTAGACTCGACCTAATTTCATAGGACTAGACTTCCTTATCCCGACTGATGTCATTGACGCTACTTGCCCAGAAATTAAAGAACAAAATTCTCTATTGTGATTTTTTTGACGAGTTTCGGTTAGGAAGGTTAAAAGAGAGAGGCTTTCCATCAGTCAAAAATTTTGTTCCAATAAATCAGCCAACTCCATCTTCATCTTTTGGGAAACCAATTGAATTATGTTTCTTTAACATGTCCCCTTCAAGTTGAGAGGCAAGGAAGACAAACACTAAACTTGTCACAAAATCTGGCTGGTGGTGGCAGTACATAGCGGTAGTTTGTCTCGAACATCAGTGCTTTTTCTTCACTTGATGATAGCTCTATGGTAGCTGCATTTTTTTTCTCGTTTTGAAGAAAACATGTCAAAGCATGGCTCAAGTTCCATTAGCTCACTGCTTGGTCAAACGACAACAAGCTCATTTGGTTGAGCGTCAACAATTGCAATGGCTTAAATGTGAGGAATCCAACTTTAACACAATTTTCGTTGTCGAAATACCATCCAGCTCTTTGATCTTTATTTCATTTTCATTGCTAAAATTAAGTAGTTCATTACCTGAGACCCTTCTTGATTAAATGAGGGATGAATTCCACATCCATCTCATTGTTCCAATGAACCGAAACAATATTCAACATATCCCGCAAAGAGCAAGTGCCAGAAAACTGGAATTGACAGAGCTATGAATCCCTTGAATTGTGTTCAAATATAGTCTTCACAGCGCGATGAACAAAGGTGTTAACTTTCTTGACTTGGAGATTCAAAAAAACTAGATTTCGTCGACCGAATCTGATGAGCAATGTTGGCATAACCCAATGGTTTTGGCAGTGATGGAGTGAAGGCCTCTATTGCTGTATTGACTTGGTGACGAACAAAGCGGCATTTTGTGCCACATGCAGATGATCTCGCATTGTCGATTTGCAGCTTGTTCACAAGTTTCAAAAGATTGTAATACGTCAGAAGTTGGAGCCTCACAAAAAAATCGTCGAACAAGCACATTTAAAGAAAACAAATTGAAAAAGAAGGGAAAAAAAACCTGGCTGGACGAGCGGCACGAGGTCGCTCGCTTGCCAGAAACAAAAGCTTTCAAAATTTACCCAATTTTGGATTGACCTGCTTTGATAATATAATAATACTTGAAATTGTTGTAACATAAAATTAAGCTAACCTTTCACAAATTAAAGCCTTTAAATTTTCTGTTTTAACATGAAATTAAAATATCATAATACATATTGTAACTTATATTTTGAGCAGTATGAGGTCGCTCGCTAGAAACCAAAGCTTTCAAATTTTGTAATTGGAAGATCCCATGGAGAAGGTTCAATGTGGTCGAAACAAACTGTATTGTATGACTCGTAATAGCAATATTTTATATGTGCTTGATGTGACGTGAGGAAAGGTTTAATCCAGAACGAGTATCGAGGCGAGAATTCTCTCGAGTTGTGGATCGCATATGTTTTTGGAGGACTCATCTATGTAAGAGTTGTCACGAGGCTGCGGCTATAGGATTGGGCTATTCTTTAGAAACTTTTATTACATCGTTACTATTAGTGGAACAATTGAAGTTTGGCCAAAAAAATCTAATTCAAGGCTTAATCCATTATCCGTTAAATGGAAGCTGTAATCACTAAGCAAGGTTTAAGTCGAAAGACACCTACACTTATTGCACAGTACAATATTGTCACTTTATATATCTATTTTGAAAGTTTAAAACTTGTGGGGGATTATTGTAAAATTAAGTTTTAGTCTTCCACAAATTAAAACCTTTTAATTTTTTGTTTTAACATAAAATTAAAATATCATAATACATATTATAACTTATATTTTAAGGGTTTGAACGTGAAAATTGATTTTTTACCTATAAAAGGTGATTATATTCTTTGTTGGATATATCTTAAAAACCACTAGAGAGAAAACTCTATACATTTCATATTATATTTATGTAATTTTTAGCAATTTGATAAAGACTCATTCTTTATTTTCCTATGATCGCGCCCATATAAAGAGAATCGATTATGAGTCATATGAGTTTTATCTTGAAGTCGTGTAGTGTCGAAAGTATCTGCACAAAAGAGATGCAACAAGGCTTTAGGACAACGTCCTTGATGTAGTCCCCTAAAGTTTGTTTTCTAAGTCTCTTCTCATGTTTATGTTATATTGAGTTATAGGTTCATTGTTGAATTATGTTGTTTATACTTGTTGTGTTAATCAATAATTTACATACAAATTACCCATTTTTCCCAACAAAAATTTCATGTTAAAAGGTTAACTTTGCTAAAAGAAGTGACAAGATATGATTCTTTTATTATTATTATTTTGAAAAAAGGGCATCTATACATCCTTAATGAATTTTTAGGCTCAACCAAGGAAAGTCAATCAGGGTTAGGATTCCCCAACCATATATATCATAAAAAAGACGAACGTACATGGAAGGAATGAAAATACTCTTTTGAGCACAAAAAACTTAAAATCTAATTGCTCTTTTGAGTTTTAAATGGATTGAATTGCTCTTTTAAATTTAATGAACTCTATTATCATATTAAGACTTGAAGTTTCATCATAAAAAGCTTTGCATAAATAGTTGGCCCAAAAGGTGATAATCGGCTTAGGTGAAAAGTCTTCTCAGACTAAGTAGAAATGTAGCTCCATGGACTAGGAGCATTAGCTGTTGTGGCACATCAATACATGTTCATATACCCTTTTTACTATTATCTTAACTTATCAACCCTTAAGTCATATGTTTAGGAGTTTTAAGTTGGGAAGAGTCTCAGGTAATGAGCCGAGTGGCTTGCAAGAGTTGGCTCGTGACTCATCATAACGAGTTGAAAATACAATTTCAGTAAAAAAATTATTGGTAAGCCGCAAGCGGCTTGGCTCGTCCCACAGAGGGACAAGCTCATGGCTCAACTAGCCCCATTAAAACCCCTACATTTGCTCCAAAAATAGGATACTTCCCCTCTTTTTATAAGTACTAAATAGTTATCAGATAATCCAAGTATGGGAACAACATCCCACCAAAGAGTTGAAGATAGGACATAAAGGTGAAACGAACTACAATTTATGCATTGGTAGGCTTTAGAAAATATTGAACCCATGCCCTAAGTGGATAGAATGAATTGTTAGACTACTTCGAGGCCTTCCCAGTTGAGAATGTGAATATTAAGTCGTCCATTTAGTGCATATTGCAAGTGTGTAATAACATATTTAGGAAAAGGGTTATAAGAGTGCCAGAGTTTTAAGAGACTAAGATTGCTAAATGATAAAATAAAGAGAAAATATTGTACTTTTGATCCACCCCTGTTACCAGATACCTCAACACCAAGGCAACATAACGGCCCACATTAAAGATAAGCCAAACCTGACTGGATTAGATCCATTCTGCACCTCTAGACTTGAATGCACAAGTACGCATGTAATAAGTTGGGCAGTTTTATATTAGACCCCCTGCTACTTGAAGAGCTCATTAATGCTGATCATAGGGACCACATTACTTTTAATTAACTTTCCCCCATATTACTCTTACATAACTTTCAGTAATTTATTAGTCACATTGAATGTAAATTTGATCACAAATAATAACATAAAACATATGTCATGACTTGAAATTTTTTTGGATGGACGTGGCGTGGTGGGAATGGAGGTGGGCTAAGGTGTGATGATTTCATGAGATGGGGTGTGATTTCCAATTTTTAATTTTTTGAAAATTTTTTGAGATGTTGGGGCGGGGTGGGATTTCCTATTTTCAAGTTTCGAAATTTTTTTACAAGTGGGGTCGGGAGAATTAATTTTAATTAATTATATATTATGTCCCTATTTATTTCTCATTATTTGTCTATTAAAATGAAAAACAGCCGTGCTTCACATACAGAGGAGAGCCTTACAGGCCTCACACGTACGTGGAGCCCACGTATTTTTATTTATTTTTAATATTTGTGGGGCCCCTGCACAATGAGGGCCTTGTAAAACATCTGTGAGTAAATTTTTGTACTTTGGGCATTTCTGAATGAAAAATATGATTGTTATTTATCATATCTAGTCATCATATTTGACTTTCTATCTTTTGTGTGAAGCCCGTAACTATGATTTTCTATCTTTTGTGTGAAGTTCGTAACGATTATATTTTTCATTCTTATTCTTATATTAATGTGGTTCAAACGCGGCCTATATATATATTGTTAATTGGAATTAAAATTTTGAAATAATTTGGCAAATTTGTTAAACGTGATTCGTATATGTCCCAAAACTATGTACTGTATTCCATTCCCTCCCACTTTCCCACGCCTGCAACCAATTCTTCGCCTTATCTCAATGGAGGCAAAACTGAGCCTTTTCTCTGCTCAAAGTCAAACCCCTGCCCGAACCGTTTTCTGAAAATGGATAATATCCTGGCCACATTAGTTTGGCCGGAAATTCGGGATCTTGACCCGACCAATTTAACTGGGCCAGATCAATGCGGAAGAAATAGTTCCCTAAAAATTCAAATTCCAGCCGCAGTGGCAGTCGGTGTTATTTTGCGTGTATTTCGGTTGCAGAAAAGAGAAGAAAAGGAGTTTTGGCCTACGTTGGCTCAGCTCGTTAAGAATCCTCTGGCTTTGGTTCCTAAAGATACAGCTCTTTTTGCAGCCGGCGCAATTGCCGGGGCCGCCGTCAAAACCGTCACCACGTCACTCGACCGTATCAAGCTCCTTATGAAGGTATTTTTTCAGTTTATTTTAGTAATTCAGCAATTTTGCGGTTACTGGGATAATTTCACCCTAATTTTATAATAGTTACAGTGTTACTACTTCCTTTGTTCTTCTTATCTATCACTTGATTTGTATTGCAGGAAATTTTCGTCTGATTCATGAGTGTTTTTCTTCTATTTCTAATTTTGTGAGTAGTAAAGATGTTAATCTCTCGCATTTGTCTTTACTAATAAGGTTGGTTTCAAAGTTTGGAATACATAACGGTTGCCATTACAATAAACAAGATTTTAACTTTTTCTGTTCCATATAATCTTGTCTTGTAATTAAGAAGTGCAATTACAGTTTTTCCGGTTTAATTTAAAAAAAAAAATAAAAAAAATACTGGACATTATAAAGTGGCAATGCACATTGTACATGATTCATTCTGGTCATCGCCTTCGGGTATTTTTTTAATCATTTGGACACTGTTTTCTTGATTGGAAATCAGGTTGGTGCTAGTCTTCATTTCCATACATTCACATGTCTGTGTTGTACATCCTTATATGACTACTACATGAGGCTATAGTTTCTTTTAGAAGGGGCAAAATAAGGCAAGAATTTGGCTTCTCCTGTTAAAATAAGAGGTATTGCTTATTCTTCTTTCATTTTACATTGCATTGCAGATTCATGGGCTTAGAGCTGGAAAAGAAGGTACAAAGAAGGCTATAGGATTTATTGAGGTCTCCATGATGTCTTTCTTGCCAATTGTCTTAGTTGTTTGCTTGCAAATGTTCTTCATGCACTTTTATTGACATTGCTAAGTAACTGCATATTGAACCTAGAACCAAAGGATGTGCAGACTGTCACTGCTAATACATTTAAGGATATTCTTCTAATCCACCATGATCACACACTATTTATCTCCAAATGGCTGGAAAGGCCATTACTGTCCTAGTGTCCTATTTTCCCCTTTAGATTTACCATCGTAGGTCATTTCTTGATGAATTTCAGAAAGATTCATGCTCTCCTTTAGAGACTACATAGCTAAGTTATTTACTTTTAAAAATTAAAATGTAACTTTTTATGTTCTATTCTTCTTTAAGGGTGACAATTTACACTTAGCCAATGAGGGTTGACTCTGCCATGCAATAAGCTGAAGTGTGATAAAATTGATATTATCTTTAAAATACTAATGTATACAAGATACTTACAAAATTTACCATTGTGTTTCCATTTCTAGATAAGTAGAGAAACAGAAAACCAGTGCTTGGGTGAATAATACGAAGGAAAGTTGCAAGAAAGAGGATGCAAGCTACCCGATTTGAGGAACCTCTGAAGCTAAAGCTTTCGTGCATAGCAGAGAAAACAAGATGAAAAGTGATTGTGGGCTGTACGCGATCTTGAGACTAAAATTCTCCAAGCTTATGGTTTCAATATATAGACTAGTTATCACTGTATTTTACTGAAATCATTTCTAGTATCCTTTACTCACGAAACTAAACTCACTCACTCACTGAGCTGGAGAAGATCTATAAGTCTGGAGTCGACTGGTGCTGATCTGCAATGGCTTGACTCATCATGTAACTCCTTAAGAAAACACAATGTTTGTATGTGTGTGCTGCATATGCTCAAACCTAACCGCTTGTATCTGTCATGTTCCTTTTCCTGGTCGTAATATGAGTGACCTGTTAAGTTAGTTCGTCATTTTCTGAATAGTCTTTTTCGTAGTTCGTAACATCACTGCCAAAGGCGCTGATGCAGTTTCATTTCCCTTTTTATATGGGAATCATGAGCTTTATTTCATTTTCCGAGTATTCAGCCATTCTCTATTATCTCTCTTCATGCAACTTCTTTTTCTTCTTGGACATATTTTTTGACTTCATGGTTACTGATAGGTGATTTCTTATTAAGTCAGTTGCATTCCATTTGGGTCATGTTTAAAGTCTTTTATTAGCTTCTCTTTCTGTACATCATCTGCCGTCCTTGCACTGTTGTACTTCAACTCAATTCACAGTTCACAAAATGCTGCTTCTATATTTTTCACCATATATTGTACAATGATACCATATCCTTAACCTTTTGAATTTGTTTAAGCCTTCACATTAATTGGGAAGGAGGAAGGAATTAAGGGATACTGGGAAGGAATCTTCCCTAGGTATGCTGTTCCTTTTTTCTCTTAAGGTGTGTTTGACAGTCAATATTTTTTATGGAAAATATCACTTTTCCAACCAAATTCCTACTTTTCTTCTGTTTGATTGATATTTTTTTCCATGGAAAACATTTTCTCACTTTTGGTCACATGTCTATATTTTCATGTTTTCTTTAGGGAGAGTAAGTTTTTATTTTCCATGTAATTCTCCCTCTTTCTCTCTCATCTACCTCCTCCTTTTCTCATCTACCCACTAATAAAAAATAGACAAATATAATACATACTAGGTTGAAAAATAAATAAATCAAACACATTTAATTGACAATTTTCATGCAAATAAGTACTAGACAATTTAATTATCTAGAATTTATTTTCTTTCCATGTAAATTTCATGCTTACAATCAAACACACCTTGTCAAGTAAGAGCTTTTTTCTGCAGCCATTCAATGATTCTAGATGTGGTTAAATATTTCATTGAGCTGAAACTGTTGGTAACTTGTTGTTCTTCTTTTCCTCTTTAATACTCTAGGTGATACAGATCATACCTTATAGCGCCGCCCAGTTTGCCTATGAAACATACAAGGGGATGGTGAAACTATCTTCTAAAAGAAGTATAGCATCATATGAAATTTGCATTTATATGACAAATTGCTGTTTCATTTTCCAGAAACTTTTTCAACTAAAGGACGGGGATCTTTCTGTAATTGGAAGATTTGCAGCAGGTGCTTGTGCTGGCATGACTTCAACTTTTGTAAGTTACAAAAGAGATAAAGAGACTAAAAACTAGGTCTTGTTAGATTCTTGGTGTGAGTTTTTCAATTAGTACAAATTACTTAAGTGGCACTAGAGGCCCATGGGAGCTTCTTGAGAGCACAAAGCAAGAATTTGACGTCTACAATGTTATTCAGGATCACTCCATTTCTCTCTTAGAACAAACATGAACAAAAACCTAGTTTATTTACTTACATCAAGTTTTTATATCTTCTGATATTTTGTCTTTGTAGGTTACATATCCTCTAGATGTCCTTAGGTTAAGGTTGGCTGTTGAACCTGGATATAAAACAATGT
>NW_019252007.1:0-2536 GCF_002742605.1 Olea europaea var. sylvestris | reverse complement strand
AGGTCCCCACCAGGATTCGAACCTTCACCCTACCGCTGGAAGCAAGACTAATGTTGATTGATCCACCATTTTTTATGTTTGATAGCAGCGACGGTAGATAGCGACCATTTTTTATGTTTGTTAGCGACCATTTTTTATGTTTGATAGCGACTATAGCGAGGGAAAATGGGAAACAAATTCCAACTTCCACTTTTGACTTGTTTGATTGACAAAATTTTTCAAGAAATTCGTTTTCTACCTTTGACCGCAACATCAGCATTTTCTAGCTTTTTCTTGAATTCAAATTCTCACGATATTAGTGAGAATTTGTTTTCCGGGTTACTATAGCATTTTTTTCAATTTTTTGTTTTTTTTTTTTTTGTGCAATGGAAACAAATTCTAAGAATTATTGTAAAAAAAAATATTCCCTTTAAATAACAATTTTCATGTAAAATAAAGTAAATCGAATATCAAAAGATAGATGATTTTTTTTATTTTTTTATTTTTGGTTGACAATTGAAACAAATTTCATCCACAATACCAGTAAGTTCTATCCTTTAATCGACAATTTTCATGTAAAATAAAGCCAAATTATCAAATAAACTCGGGTATTTGCTTATTATCATTAAAAAACTATCATATTAATACATTAAATTATAAACCGTTACATGCATAGGGCTACTATTGATTATATTCACTATAAATATCATTATTCTTCTTGAAAACATTCAATTTTAATCCATATTAAGTAAACTTATATATTTTATATTAATTGATAATTAGACAAAGAGCTAAATATTTTATAGCAATGCAAGAGAAAAATGAAACTAAATGGTAAACGTTGGATATATGCACACGTTTAAAGAAAAAGTGTTAATGATATTAAAAAGAAAGAAATTACACATGAATTAATCATTATCAAGAACCTTGAGTTTTTCAATTTTATTTTATTTTTTTTTAAAATACGTGGATAGTTAGGTCTGGTTAGTCTTAGCAAATAATCTAATACCAAGGTTGACTGTCGAAAAGTAAAGCGAGCACTTTTGGTGCCGTTAAAAAGTTTCGAATGAAACTAATTATTCAGACAGGGAGACAATGTTAAGTACCTTTTTCATGCTTATCAATAGAACCAGTAGAATTACAAGTCCATTTGCAGTCGACATGTTACACTTTAATTTAATTTTTGAAATACTGTAAAAGAAAAAAATTATGCATTCAACAATATATAAATTAGTCCATATATCGTTTACTTTATACATTTTTATCGTCTACGTATTAAATATATTTTTTCACAAAATTAATACATAATTAAAGACTCAACTCTATCGTCAAAATCATGAAATACCTAGTACGATTTCATCGCAACAGTGTTTTATACACTCCTGATTAGCATGATCCGTACATGATTAAATTCCTAATAAGGTCCTTCGCACTAATCCCTAATTCCATCTCTATCCACAACCAAGGGCATACTAATCATAGCAATTGACGTTTTCGTAAAATGATTTAAGAAGGTCATTTATCTATTTAACAAAAAAAAAATAAAAAAAAAATAAAAAAAAAAACACCTCTGGTTTTTACTGGATCTTAGCTAGTAGAAAACTGACAAAATCAACTAATCATAGCAACTTACCTAAAATCTTAGTTAGTGGAAAACTGAAACTTTATTTTTTTATTTTTAGACCCGTTTGTTTATTATTTTTGGAAGAATGAGAATGAAAAATATAACCGTTACGGACCTCATACAAAAGATAGAAATTTAAATTTGATGATTTGATGTGATAGATAACGATCATATTTTTCATTTTAAAGATGAAAAAATGGGAACCAAACAGAGACTTACTTTCATTTACTCTGCTTTTTTTGTTTACAGTAAGGAGCACTGAAGGTTTGAAAAAGAGGTAGCTTTGGGATCTTAACAGTTTAAATGATAAAGGCAGAAATTAGGTTTGACTAAAATTCTGTTTTTCTCGCCCATGTTGTCCCATTCTCATTTTCGAAGAATTTAAAGGAAGTAAATGATACCACTAGCCCCCTTTCCATTTGTGTAAAAATGATTGAAGAAAGGGTACATCATGTTCAAATCAAAAAATTATGTAGTACAAACCCAGAAAGTCCGATCCTATGACAGGGTGATGTGATTATAAAAAAGATCAAATGTTTAGAGAAGTATCCAATTGAATTGAGGTTGATTGAGGCTTCAAACTTCGTGACTATAGACAATGCAATATTTTTACATCTTAAAAAAAATCCAACATATGTTATTTCTTTCTTAATTATATCTAATCTTACAACTGAATACATTGTATTAAAGCTAACATATACTAGAAATAATAAAAAACTATGTTAACCGCTAAATCAAATGTTCTACTAAAATTAAAACTGTGATGATCAAGAAGAGCGTATTCTCACATTTCATGCTAGTGGGCTCGACTCGTGAAAAACAATGTGAACTCGATTCGGTTTATTGCTCGTCTCAAAACAAGCCCAAACTGCCATAAACTGAACCAGATTGAGCGAGCTTGGCTCATTTGTTACTCGGGATAATCTTGCAATC
>NW_019252006.1:0-1257 GCF_002742605.1 Olea europaea var. sylvestris | reverse complement strand
GTCGAGAAAAATGACGAAATTGCCCCCGGCGCGGTCTTTGTTTTCGATAAACCGGTCAAATTGTAGCCAATTCCGACACAGTCTCGAAAAAAGACGAAATTGCCCCAGGCGATTTTTTGTTTCCGATCAACCTGTTAAATTTTGGCCAATTCCGACACAGTCGCGAAAAATGACGAAATTGCCCCTGACGCGGTTTTTGTTCCCGATCAACCTGTCAAATTTTAGCCAATTCCGACACAGTCGCAAAAAATGACGAAATTGCCCCAGGCGCGATTTTTGTTTCCGATCAACCTGTCAAATTTCAGCCAATTTCGACACGGTCGAGAAAAATAACGAAATTGCCCCCAGCGCTGTTTTTGTTCCCGATCAACCAGTCAAATTGTAGCCAATTCCAACACAGTCGCGAAAAATGACGAAATTACCCCCCGCGCTGTTTTTGTTCCCGATCAACCAGTCAAATTGTAGCCAATTCCAACACAGTCGCGAAAAATGACGAAATTGCCCCCGACGCGGTTTTTGTTCACGATCAACAAGTCAAATTTTAGCAAATTTCGACACAGTCGCGAAAAATGACGAAATTTCCCCCAGCGCGGTTTTCGTTTCCGATCAACCTGTCAAATTCTGGCCAATTCCGACACAGTCGCGAAAAATGACGAAATTACCCCCGGCGTGGTTTTTGTTCCCGATCAAGCTGTCAAATTTTAGGCAATTCCGAAACAGTCGCGAAAAATGACGAAATTGCCCTCGGCGCGGTTTTTGTTCCCGATCAAGCTGTCAAATTTTAGGCAATTCCGAAACAGTCGCGAAAAATGACGAAATTGCCCCCGGCGCGGTTTTTGTTCCGATCAACCTGTCAAATTTTAGCAAATTCCGACACATTCGCGAAAAATGACGAAATTGCCCCTGGCGCGATTTTTGTTCCCGATCAACCTGTCAAATTGATCCAATTCCGACACAGTCGCGAAAAATGACGTAAGTGCCCCCGACGCGGTTTTTGTTTCCGGTCAACTTGTCAAATTTTAGCTAATTCCGACACAGTCGAGAAAAATGACGAAAATGCCCCCGGCGCGATCTTTGTTTCCGATAAACCGGTCAAATGGCAGCCAATTCCGACACAGTCTCGAAAAATGACGAAATTGCCCCAGGCGCGTTTTTTGTTTCCGATCAGAC
Source organism: Olea europaea var. sylvestris (assembly GCF_002742605.1). NCBI lineage: Eukaryota > Viridiplantae > Streptophyta > Magnoliopsida > Lamiales > Oleaceae > Olea > Olea europaea. The sequence continues at coordinate 87 of NW_019252006.1, read as the reverse complement.
TTTTAAATTTTGGCCAATTCCGACACAGTCGCGAAAAATGACGAAATTGCCCCCGACGCGGTTTTTGTTCACGATCAACAAGTCAAA
>NW_019252005.1:0-1257 GCF_002742605.1 Olea europaea var. sylvestris | reverse complement strand
CTAATTTTTTCAAGTGCCTTCTCCTTTGATCTATACACTTGCCAATGTGAGATATCACCTAAACCACCCGCTTAACCCTTTCCATGAATGTAGTAACTGACATGTTTTGGTCAGCCCTCCAATCAGCTGAATACCTATCTACCAAATAGGTTAATGTCACTCTGAAATTTTTATACATCATAGGGCAAGCATGCTCTTCTTCAAAAGTTTTGATCACTCAACTGGTCTTGTTATGCTCCTTGGTAGCATACAACACCCATGGACAATCTTCTCGACACTTGGCTCTCAATCTATGAGCGTCGTCCTTTTTGAACTTAATCTCTCTGTTATTTCTAACTGAATATTCGGTGATTGCTGTCTTTATAATGGCCTTTGACTTAAATATCAAGCCTGTACAAACAAAAGAATCAATGCATATCATACCTTATTAAACTAAAGTACAAAATAACGTTTAAAATAGAAGTAAAAAATATGTTCTAGTTACCTTTTCTAAACACTGGATCCTCTAGATCTATCCCAACATGAAAAGCATCATTGAAAGCCCTCTTTCTTGAAGCTGTATCTCCCTTTTCTTCACTATGAATGCTTCGTAAATCATCGGAATCCCCATAGTCGGTATCCGAATCCCTAACCTACCCATCGGATCCACCAAATCCAAAATCAAAATTAACCCTTTCACTCCCAACTTCAGCAGTACCTACAGGCTCCTGCTCCATCTCATAATCCGATTCCACCAAACCTTCAACTTCATCTTCCCCTCTCGGTTCTTCATTTTGATCTTCCTCCGCACTCAAATCACCCACATTTATATTTTTCTCGTTCTGGTATTGTAAAGTTTCCTCATACTATGACTACAACTCCTCAGCATTTTCTTGAAAAAATTGATCTGACCAATTTCCTTCATGCTCCATTCCTTCGTTTTCTGCAACCGAAGGTGTATAACAACCTTCAGATGTTTGGTCTTCATCAACTTGTGAAGACCATTGCAATGCATATGATTGCATTCGGGCTACAATGTATATTTTTACGTCTGCATGTCCATTCCTATCCCTAAGCATCCCATTAATATCCTCTTCACTCTCCAATCTCGTCAACCCCTTCCTTAAACTCATTTTTTACTTCTTATAGTAAAATTCCAACGCCCTTTCATCACAAGTTTTGTGTAAAAATTTACGCAAATTCTCTCTCGTGCACCATTTATCATGAAAGAAGTCGACGAAAAGAACGAATCCCCCTTCATACGCCACATTGTTTGGC
>NW_019252004.1:0-1258 GCF_002742605.1 Olea europaea var. sylvestris | reverse complement strand
CCTTATTAATTATGTCAGGTTGAAGAAGTACTGGACTGAAAATTAACAAAGAAAAATCGCAACAGGGGCAATTTTTTTATTTGTGCGACGGTGTCAGAATGGACCTAAATTTGGCAGGTTGATTGGAAACGGCCTGCAAAATTGGACTCGGGGCACAGACCTGGGATCACGAGATTTTTGCCAAATATCATCGTTTGGGCCTCCGAATAATTAATTTCTTTATTAATTATGTTAGGTTGAAGAAGTGTTGGACAGAAAATTAACAAAGATAAATCGCACCAAGGGCAATTTTGTCATTTGGCGCGATGATGCCGGAATGGGCCGAAATTTGACAAGTTGATTGGAAATGGCCCGCGAAAATGGACTCGGGGCACAGACCCAGGATCACGGGATTTTAGCCAAATTCCTTCGTTTGGGCCTCCGAATGTTTAATTTCCTTATTAGTTATGTCGGGTTGAAGAAGTGTGGGACAGAAAATTAACAAAGATAAACCGCACCAGGGGCAATTTGGTCATTTGGCGAGACGGTGTTGGAATGGGCCGAAATTTGGTAGGTTGATTGGAAACGGCCCGGGAAATTGGTCTTGGGGCACGGACTCGGGATAACGGGAATCTAGCCAAATTCCTTCGTTTAGGCCTCCGAATAATTAACTTCCTTATTGATTATTTTAGGTTGAATAAGTGTTGGACCGAAAATTAACAAAGCAAAACCGCGCCAGGGGCAATTTTGTCATTTATCGCGACGATGTTGGAATGGGCCGAAATTTGGTAGGTTGCTTGGAAACGGCCCGGGAAATTGGACTTGGGGCACGGACTCGGGATAACGGGAATCTAGCCAAATTCCTTCGTTTAGGCCTCCGAATAATTAATTTCCTTATTAATTATGTCAGGTTGAAGAAGTGCTGGACAGAAAATTAACAAAGCAAAACCGCGCCAGGGGCAATTTTGTCATTTATCGCGACGATGTTGGAATGGGCCGAAATTTGGCGGGTCGATTGGAAACGGCCCGCGAAATTGGAGTCGGGGCACAGACTCGGGATCACGTGATTTTATCCAAATTCCTTCGTTTGGGCCTCCGAATAATTAACTTCCTTATTAATTATGGTAGGTCGAAGAAGTGCTGGTCAGAAAATTAACAAAGAAAAATCGCACCAGGAGCAATTTTGTCATTTGCGGGACGGTGTCGGAATGGGCCGAAATTTAGCAGGTGATTGGAAATGGCCCACGAAATTGGACTCGGGGCACAGACCCGAGATCAT
>NW_019252003.1:0-1258 GCF_002742605.1 Olea europaea var. sylvestris | reverse complement strand
CTTGCCACCTAGACATTTTCTAGATTTTGGATGAAAATGAATTCTCACCATTCATTTTCTAGGCCTCTTAGCAATTTTTTTTTCATTTTTTTTTTTTGCAATGGATATAAATTCTAAGAATTATTGTAAAAAATATTTCCCTTTAATTGATAATTTTTATATAAAATAAAGTCAAACAAACACTAAAAGATAGATGATTTTCTTGAATTTTTTTTGTTGACAATGGAAACAAATTTCATCTCCAATACCAGTAAATTTTATCCATTTAATTGACAATTTTCATGTAAAACAAAATCAAACGAACACAAAAAAATATTTTTATTTCATCATTTTTCACATGGAAAATTATATCAATCAAACACAATAATTTACAATTTTCAGGAAAATAATTTCTAGGCAATTCAATTTCTTGAAATTCGATCTCTTTCTACCCAAATTCTATCTTTACAATCAAACGGACCCTTAATATTTTGCCCCTTTAATTGATTAAAAAATTATTGGATGGAGGTGTTGACTATTTTTTACACAATCCAATAACAAAATACCATGTGGCATTCTGTTATCCAAGGTGTTAAATCATATGGCAACCAAGTAGAACTATGAAATATTTAAATAAATCGCTGACTTTATTTTATGACAATAGGTACCACCAACTTTAATATTTGTCACACTTAAAGCCATGTTTGATTTTGCTGGAAATTAGATTTGCAATAAATTTTGATAAAAGTTAATGAAATGTGAAATAGTTATGAAGCAGAACCTCCATGCACCCTGGCGATGCTAGATGCTTCTGCTACTCAGTTGAGCAAATATTATCTGCAAAATGTGGTTGGGGATTCCTCCCTGTTGTACCATGGCATGAGAATTAGTATGGGATTTGGGATCATAAACTTAGGAAGAAAAGATATAATTAATATTTAGATAGCCAAAATTCCTAGATCCATACATGTTTCGCCTTATGGTATTTATGATTGACAGAAACCAAGTTACTGCTGGGAGGTTATAGTGCACGTATCCCATGTAGCTCCTTCCACTCTCACGTGTTCTGAGTGGAAGACCTCTGCCTATTCAGCGGTTGCTTATGTTCTTGATAACCATTAAGTGATCTCCATCCTGTCAATGATGATTTCATGGTTTAGTATTGTGTCGATTGTGTAGGGATAGATGGCCTCATAGTGGTCGACGGTCCAGCATGGGCATAGATAGCTTCATAGGGGTTGACGACTCGACATGGTCATAGAGAGTCTCATAGTGATCG
>NW_019252002.1:0-1258 GCF_002742605.1 Olea europaea var. sylvestris | reverse complement strand
AATTGGCTGAAATTTGGCAGTTTGATCGGAAATAAAAATCGCGCCGGGGACAATTTCGTTATTTTTCTCGACTGTGTCGGAATTAGCTCAAATTTGATAGGTTTATCGGGAACAAAAAACCCGCCGGGGGCAATTTCGTAATTTTCTCGACTGTGTCGGAATTGGCTGAAATTTGGCAGTTTGATCAGAAATAAAAATCGCGCCGGGGGCAATTTCGTCATTTTTCTCGATTGTGTCGGAATTGGCTGAAATTTGGCTGTTTGATCGGAAATAAAAATCGCGTCGTGGGCAATTTCGTCATTTTTTCTCGACTGTGTAGGAATGGGTTGAAATTTGACGGGTCGATCGGAAACAAAAATCGCATTGGGTGCAATTTCGTCATTTTTCTCGACTATGTCTGAATGGGCCCAAATTTGACAGGTTTATCGGGAACAAAAACCGCGCTGGGGGCAATTTCGTCATTTTTCTCGACTGTGTCGGAATTGGCTGAAATTTGACGGTTTGATCGGAAATAAAAATCGCGCCGGGGGCAATTTCGTCATTTTTCTCGACTGTGTGGAATGGGCTCGAATTTGACAGGTTGATCGGAAACAAAAATCGCGCCGCGGCAATTTCGTCATTTTTCGCGACTGTATAGAAATTGGATAAAATTTGACAGGTTGATCGGAAACAAAAACCGCGCTGGGGGCAATTTCGTCATTTTTCTCGACTGTGTCAGAATTGGCTGAAATTTGGTAGTTTGATCTTAAATAAAAATCGCAACGGGGGCAATTTCGTCATTTTTCTCGACAGTGTCGGAATTGGCTGAAATTTGGCGGTTTGATCGGAAATAAAAATCGCACCGGGAGCAATTTCGTCATTTTTCTCGACTGTGTCGGAATGGGCTCAAATTTGACAGGTTGATCGGGGACAAAAATAGCGCCGGGTGTAATTTCGTCATTTTTCGCGACTGTATCGAAATTGGATAAAATTTGACAGGTTGATCGGAAACAAAAATCGCGCTGGGGGTAATTTCGTCATTTTTCTCGACTATGTCGGAATGGGCTCAAATTTGACAGGTTTATCGGGAACAAAATTAGCGCCGGGGCAATTTCGTCATTTTTCTCGACTATGTCGGAATTGACTGAAATTTGGCAGTTTGAACTGAAATAAAAATCGCGCCGGGGGCTATTTCATCCTTTTTCTCGACTGCGTCGGAATGGGCTCAAATTTGACAGGTTTATCGGGAACAAAAACCGCGCCGAGTGTAATATCGTCA
>NW_019252001.1:0-1258 GCF_002742605.1 Olea europaea var. sylvestris | reverse complement strand
ACCATTCCAAGTGGTTAATACCCCAATGGCCTACAACATCATTCTGGGAAGACCCCTACTGAACAAGATCCAGGCTATTATGTTAACTTTCCACCTGGCCATGAAGTTCCCCATAGGTAATGGCATCCAAGTAGTTCGAGGAGACCAAACAGCTGCCAGACAGTGCTATGTTACTAGCATCCGATGAATGAGTACTAACGTCATGCAACTTTCAGACCTCGAGATCGAGCTCGAGCCAAGGGGTAGGTTGGCCCCCGTTGAGGAGTTGGAAGTGGTCAAGCTCGAGCACGGGAAAGTCGTTACTATTGGTCGGGATCTCAAAGCCAACCTCCGGAAGGAAGTCATTGATTGTCTGTCCCGCAACATTGATGTTTTTGCATGGAAGGTGGAGGATATACCAGGGATAGACCCAAAAGTAGCTGTCCATAGACTCAATATCAGCCCAGGGGCCAAACCTGTTAAGCAAAGGAAAAAGCAGTTTGCATCGGAAAGACGTGTGGTCATTCAGGAAAAGGTCGGCAAATTGGTGAGAGCGGGGTTCATAAGAGAAGTCCAATACCCCGATTGGCTCGCAAACGTTGTTCTTGTGAAAAAGGCCAGTGGTAAATGGAGGGTCTGCATTGACTCATAGATATCAATAAGGCGTGTCCAAAAGCTATCTGCTACCCAGGATTGACAATCTTGTGTATAGCACATTCAGACATAAGCTATACAGCTTCTTAGATGCATTCTCAAGGTATCATCAAATCCTCATGGCCGAAGAAGACCAAGAGAAGACTTCATTTGTGGCTGATTCAGCCATATATTGCTATAGGGTGATGCCATTTGGGCTGAAAAATGCTGGGGCGACATATCAGAGGCTCATCAACAAAGTCTTCGCCAATTTGATAGGGAAGAACATCAAGGCTTATGTAGACGACATGGTTGTAAAGAGTAAGAAGGTAGAGGTTGTCCGACCTAGAGGAGGTGTTCATCACCCTATGAAAATATAAGATGAAGCTCAACCCAGAGAAGTGTGTATTCGGTGTAGCTTCAGGAAAGTTTCTAGGTTTCATGATCACTCATCGGGGGATTGAGGCCAACCCCAATAAGATTCAGGCTCTGGCAACAATGGAATCACCAAGGACCAAGAAAGAAGTTCAAAAGTTTACAGGCAGGGTAACGACCTTAAGCAGGTTCATGTCTTGAGCAGCAGACAGGTGCTTCCCCTTCTTCAAAGCCCTCAGGGATAATCGTTGCTTTGAATGGAATGAGGAGT
>NW_019252000.1:0-1258 GCF_002742605.1 Olea europaea var. sylvestris | reverse complement strand
GTATCTTTCCATCCAGGTCATCTTTCTTAGATATGAGGTAAGCTTTACATGGGAATCTTCGAAGGAAGTCGAATTCAAGTATTCTCAACTCGTTATTAGATATTTCATTGAAATGCAAGTGACGAGGAAATGGCAATCCTACCTCTATTGGACTTATAGCATCAGCTCCGTATATCATGGAAAATAGTGTCTCTCTATTGGCAGTTTAACTTGTGGTGCGAATTGCACACAATACTTAGGAGAATTCATCTACTTAAGCCCTTTGGAAGTATTAAGCTTCCTTTATAGGGTATACTTGATGATTTTGTTAATGGCTTCAACCTAGCCTTTGGTTTAAGGGTGATAAGGTATAGAGAAGTGTGTCTTGATCCCTAGTTCCTCATATTGGTACCTGACCATTTTGTTGTCAAACTTCCTTCCATTGTCTGTTATGATTGAGTAGGGATTTTCAAATCGCATATAAAATTCTTCTAAATGAAGTCAGAGATATTGGCCTCTGTGATTTTGGCCAAATGTTCATCTTGTCCCCACTTGGTGAAGTAATCAATGGCAACAATTTCATAGCTGGGATTGCACTCTCCTTTGGCAGAGGGCCTATGAGGTAAATCTCCTACTTGGCAACTGGCTAAGGACTTGAAACAACTATAAGCTATTGGGAAGGTCGCCTCTAGATGGTAGAGAATCATTGACATTTATCACATTTTTACATAAATTGAAGTGCGTATTTCTACAAAATAGGCCAGTAGTATCCTTGCTTAAGCACTTTATGTACAAGATCTAGTCCCCGGAATGGTTGCCACGTTATCATCATGAATCTCATGGAGGACATAAGTAGACTCTTCTCCTCTAGTGCATCGAAGAATGGGAGAGGAGAAAACTTCTTTTGTATAGTACGTAATTTTGAAGTACAAAGTGTGCAGGCCTTCTACTGAGTTGGTAAACCTAATCCTTTTTTTCAGGCAGAACCTGATCTTTTAGAAAGGATAGTATAGGCTGCATCTAGGATGGAGATCTTCAATCCACATTACATCATCCTCCTTTTGAGATGAAGGGTCTGGCAAAGTACTCAATTGGAATCGCCTTGAGCAAACCGAAGTCCTTACTGCTAGTAAATTTTGATAAGAATGTTGGCATGGACATTTTCAATGTGTAGGATTCGTGCCAGCTCAAATTTTTCGAACGATGAGAGTAGATTTATAACCTGTTTAAGGTATGCGACCATACTCTTATCCTTTGCAGTGAAGTTGCCATTAACTTG
>NW_019251999.1:0-1258 GCF_002742605.1 Olea europaea var. sylvestris | reverse complement strand
GCAAACTATAGTCAACCAGAAGTTGACTAGAATTTTTTTTCTTCTTTGCTTGTTTCGCTCTTTTAATAAAACTGAAAAAAATTTAAAAGATTAAAAAAATTAAAAATTTATATGTGAAATTTTCTCTCTCAAATGTCATAACTAGGCCTGTTTGACAATCATTATTGGGAGAAAAAAAGTTTTGAATAGTGGTTTTTAGAAGAATGTGGATTAAAAAATAGAAATTTTTTTTGGTTTATATGTAGAATATTTTATTATATGAAAGTGTGGTTGAAAATGAGTATATATAAAAAAATAAGTATTTTAAGTATTGATGATTAGCTTATATATATATATATTCTACACTACCATAAAAGAGAGAATGATGGTTTACTGTTTATTTTTGTCACACTCGTTTTTACACTTAACCGATTTGGGAACCGGTTTGGCAGTAGAAAAATTCTATTAAAAAATACTGTAGGAATTTTGTCACACACCATGTTCTTTCTCCTAATTCTCACGCTATTAACTATCGATCATATCTTATCTATTTAAATTTTTAAAATTATATTAATAAACAAAATTATTGTAAATAAAATGTTAAAAAACAAACATATTCACTCCGTACATGGAGAAATTTTTTTACGTCATACCACATAATTTTTCTTGAGCAAATTGATGTATTGAGAAAATTGTTGCGAAAAAATAATAAAGAGTAATAAAATAATTGATTTTTTTTAAAGAAAAATGACTTATACGCATTTTTTAATACATACGTTTAATGTCTGTTTAACTATTTTCGATATTCATTTAGATCATTCGATGTGTCTATGATATAGTTCTTGAAATGAGTTTCAAGAGAATGTAAAACATTTATCGATTCGATTATCGTACAATCGTCAATGAATTTTTAAAGTTAGTTTACTATCGAAAATTTCGAAATATAGTTTGAAAATGCCGATTTTGACGTCCCGTAACATTTGCTACGATTAGCCATTTCACGCTGCATTAACGACGTGCAATACTATGTCGCGAGTACTTCAAAATGATATTAAAAATGTAATATTTCGACTCGTTTGATATCCCGTAATGAGCTTGAAAATGAACACAAATACATAAGTTAAAAAAAAAACATATTTAGCAAACCTCTGTGCATGGAGGTTTTTGTGTGTGGGGAGTCCCCGCACCAATATGCATTTTTTTTTACTTTTATTTGTAGTACATTTTTTCATTAATATTTAATTTAAAAAATTTAAATGTATCTAAATATTTACTTAAA
>NW_019251998.1:0-1258 GCF_002742605.1 Olea europaea var. sylvestris | reverse complement strand
ATCCCTCTTACGTCAAGATGAAGCGGTGAGTTCAATCCAAAACGGTCGCTACAATTCCAAAAAGTTCTTGTGGGCCCAAAATGAACACCGTGTGCAAAAGTTACGCTCAATTCTTTGTCCGCCGACACTCCAAGCGTTCCAAATATGCAAGTGCTCATTCTTTTGAAAAATGTACATCGTACGTCACGGTAAAGTTGTGTGTTCAATCCGAAACGGTCGCTACATTTCCAAAAAGTACTTATAGGCCCAAAATGGACATCGTGTGCAAAAGTTACGCTCCATTCTTCGTCCCCCGACTCTCCAAGCATTCTAAATATAAAAGTGCTCATTGTTTTGAAAAATCACCAAAATCCCTCGTACGTCACGACGAAGTAGTGGGTTCAATCCAAAACGGCCGCTACATTTCCAAAAAGTTCTTATGGGCCCAAAACGGACACCGTGTGCAAAAGTTTCGCTCAATTCTTCTTCCGCCGACTGTCCAGGCGTTCTAAATATACAAGCGTTCATTCTTTCGAAAAATGGCCAAAATCCCTCATACGTCACCACGAAGTTGTGAGTTCAATCCAAAACGGTCGCTACATTTCCAAAACGTTCTTGTGGGCCCAAAACGGACACTGTGTGCAAAAGTTACGCCCAATTCTTCGTCCGTCGACTCTCCAAGCGTTCTAAATATACAAGCGCTCATTATTTTGAAAAATGGCCAAAATCCCTCATACGTCACGATGAAGTTGTGAGTTCAATCCAAAACGGTCGCTACATTTCCAAAAAGTTCTTGTGGGCCCAAAACGGACACCGTGTGCAAAAGTTACGCTCAATTCTTCGTACGCCGACAATCCAAGCGTTCGAAATATGCAGGTGCTCATTTTTTCGAAAAATGGCCGAAATCCCTCTTAAGTCAAGATGAAGTGGTGAGATGAATCCAAAACGGTCGCTACATTTCCAAAAAGTTCTTGTGGGCCCAAAACGGACAACGTGTGCAAAAGTTACGCTCAATTCTTCGTCTGCAGACTCTCAAAGAGTCCTAAATATGCAAGTGCTCATTCTTTCGAGAAATGACCAAAATCCCTCGTACATCACGATGAAGTTGTGTGTTCAATCCAAAACGATCGCTACATTTCCAAAAAGTACTTATGGGCCCAAAACGGATACCGTGTGCAAAAGTTACCCTCAATTCATCGTCCGTCAACCCTCCAAGGATTCTAAATATACAAGTGCTCATTCTTTCAAAAAATCGCCAAAATCCCTCGTTCGTCACGAC
>NW_019251997.1:0-1258 GCF_002742605.1 Olea europaea var. sylvestris | reverse complement strand
TAGCAAGGTTCTTACCGATTGAACTTTGCTATTTGTACACTAATTTTTGACACGTTGTTTGACACTTGCATTGTTGTCAAGTGACAATTGGATGGGAAAACTAAAGTGGAAACTAAAGTGTGTACACCATAGTGTACATGTAGCAAGATTCTTACCGATTGAACTTTGCCATCTGTACACTGATTTTTCACACGTTATTTGACACTTGCGCTGTTGTCAAGTGACAATAGGATGGAAAAACTATTTGAAATTTAAACTGTCCAACTGGGTAATGACACGTGGCAAAGTGTAAACTAAAGTGTACACCACAGTGTACATGTAGCAAGTTTCTTACTGATTGAACTTTACTATTTGTACACTGATTTTTGACACGTTGTTTGACACTTGCATTGTTGTCAAGTCTCAATTAGATGGGAAAACAGTTTGAAATTTAAACTACCCAACAGGGCAATGTCACGTGGTAAAGTATAAACTAAAGTGTACATGTAGCGAGGTTCATTCCGATTGAACTTTGCTATTTATACACTAATTTTTGACACATTGTTCGACACTAGCATTGTTTTTAAGTGTCAATTGGATGAGAAAACTATTTTAGATTTTTATAGTCCAACAGGACAATGTCACGTGGCAAAGCACGAACTAAAGTGTGTTCACCATAGTGTACATGTAACAAGGTTCTCACCAATTGAACTTTTCTATTTGTACACTGATTTTTGATACTTTTTTGACACTTGCATTGTTTTCAAGTGTTAATTGGATGGGAAAACTATTTTGAATTTTATACTCTCCAACAAGGCAATGTCACATGGCATAGTGTAAACTAAAGTGTGTACACAATAGTGTACATTTAGCATGGTTCTCACCAATTGAACTTTGCTATTTGTACACTGATTTTTGACAGGTTGTTTGACACTTGCATTGTTGTCAGCTATCAATTTGATGGGAAAGTTATTTTAAATTTAAGCTGTCCAATAGGATAATGTCATATGGCAAAGTGTAAATTAAACTGTACACCATAGTGTACATGTAGCAAGGTCCTTACCGATTGAGCTTTGCTATTTGTACATTGATTTTTGACACATGCATTGTTGTCAAGTGTCAATTGGATAAGAAAACAATTTGGAATTTATACTGTCCAACTAGGTAATGCCACGTGGAAAACTGTAAATTAAAGTGTACACCATATTTTACATGTAGCAAGGTCCTTACCGATTGAACTTTGCTATTTGTACATTGATTTTTGACACGTTGTTTGAAA
>NW_019251996.1:0-47927 GCF_002742605.1 Olea europaea var. sylvestris | reverse complement strand
TTTTTAGAAATGTAGCAACCGTTTTGGATTGAACTCACCATTTCATCGTGACTTTTGAGGGATTTCAGCCATTTTTCGAAAGATTGAGCACTTGCATATTTGGAATGGTTGGATTGTCGTCGTATGAAGAATTGAGCGTAACTTTTGCAAACGGCGTCCGTTTTGGGCCCATAAGTACTTTTTGGAATTGTAGCGACCGTTTTGGATTGAACTCACCACTTCATCGTGACGTATGAGGGATTTTGGCCATTTTTCGAAAGGATGATCGCTTGCATATTTAGAATGCTTGGAGAGTCGACGGACGAAGAATTGAGCGTAACTTTTGCACACGGTGTCCGTTTTGGGCCCATAAGAACTTTTTGGAAATGTAGCGATTGTTTTGGATTGAACTCACCACTTCGTCGTTACGTATGAGGGATTTCGATCATTTTTCAAAGGAATGAGCACTTGCATATTTGGATCGCTTGGATTGCCGACGTACGAAGAATTGAGCGTAACTTTTACACACGGTATCCGTTTTGGGCCCACAAGTACTTTTTGGAAATGGAGCGACCGTTTTGAATTGAACACATAACATCATCGTGGCGTACGAGGGATTTTGACCATTTTTCGAAAGAACGAACACTTGCATATTTGGAACGCTTGGATTGTCGGCGTACGAAGTATTGAGCGTAATTTTTGCACACGTCTCCGTTTTGGGCCCATAAGTACTTTTTGGAAATGTAGCGATCGTTTTGGATTGAACACATAACTTCATCGTGACGTACGAGGGATTTTGGCCATTTTTCAAAGGAATGAGCACTTGCATATTTAGAACGCTTGGAGAGTCGGCGTACCAAGAATTGAGCGTAATTTTTGCACACGGTGTCCGTTTTGGGCGCATAAGAACTTTTTGGGAATGTAGCGACCGTTTTGGCTTGAACTCACCATTTCGTCGTGACGTATGAGGGATTTCGGCCATTTTTTGAAAGAATGAGCACTTGCATATTTGGAAAGGTTGGATTGTCGTCGTACGAAGAATTGAGCGTAACTTTTGCAAACGGCGTCCGTTTTGGGCCCATAAGTACTTTTTGGAAATGTAGCGACCGTTTTGGATTGAACTCACCACTTCGTCGTAACGTACAAGGGATTTCGGCCATTTTTTGAAAGAATGATCGCTTGTATATTTAGAACGCTTGGAAAGTCGGCGGACGAAGAATTGAGCGTGACTTTTGCAAACGGCGTCTGTTTTGGGCCCATAAGTACTTTTTGGAAATGTAGTGACCGTTTTGGAATGAACTCACCACTTCGTCATTACGTATGAGGGATTTCGATCATTGTTCGAAGGAATGACGATTTGCATATTTGGATCGCTTGGATTGTCGACGTACGAAGAATTGAGCGTAACTTTTGCACACGGTATCCGTTTTGGGTCCATAAGTACTTTTTGGAAATGGAGCGACCGTTTTGGATTGAATTCACCACTTCGTCGTGACGTACGAGAGATTTTGGCGATTTTTTGATAGAATAAGCACTTGCATATTTAGAACACTTGGAGTGTCGGCGGACGAAGAATTGAGCTTAACTTTTGCACACGGTGTCCATTTTTGGCCCATAAGTACTTTTTGGAAATGTAGCGACCATTTTGGATTGAACTCACCACTTCATCGTGACGTATGAGGGATTTCAGCCATTTTTCAAAAGAATGAGCACTTGCGTATTTGGAACGCTTGGATTGTCGGTGTACGAAGAATTGAGCGTAACTTTTGCACACGGTGTCCATTTTGGGCCCATAAGTACTTTTTGAAAATGTAGCGACCGTTTTGGATTGAACTCACCACTTCATCATGACGTATGAGGGATTTCGGCCATTTTTCGAAAGAATGAGCACTTGCATATTTGGAACGCTTGGATTGTCGGCGTACGAAGAATTGAGTGTAACGTTTGCACACGATGTCCGTTTTGGGCCCATAAGTACTTTTTGGAAATGTAGCGACCATTTTGGAATGATCTCACAACTTCGTCATGACGTACGAGTGATATTGGTCATTTTTCAAAGGAATGAGTGCTTGTATATTTAGAACGCTTGCAGAGTCGACGGACGAAGAATTGAGCGTAACTTTTGCACAAGGTGTCCGTTTTGGGCCCATAAGTACCTTTTGGAAATGTAGCGACCGTTTTGGATTGAACTCACCACTTCGTCGTGACGTACGAGGGATTTTGGCAATTTTTCGAAAGAATGAGCACTTGCATATTTAGAACGCTTGGATAGTCGGCGGACGAAGAATTGAGCGTAACTTTTGTACACGGTGTCCGTTTTGGGCCCACAAGAACTTTTTGGAAATGTAGCGACCGTTTTGGATTTAACTCACCACTTCATCGTGACGTACGAGCAATTTTGGCCATTTTTCAAAAGAATGAGCACTTGCATATTTGGAACGCTTGTATTGTCGACGTACGAAGAATTGAGCGTAACTTTTGTACACGTGTCCGTTTTGGGCCCATAAGTACTTTTTGGAAATGTAGCGATCGTTTTGGATTGAACACATAACTTGATCGTGACGTACGAGGGATTTTGGCCATTTTTCTAAAGAATGAGCACTTGCATATTTGGAACGCTTGGATTGTCGGCGTACGAAGAATTGAGCGTAACATTTGCACACGTGTCCGTTTTGGGCCCACAAGTACTTTTTGGAAATGTAGCGACCGTTTTGGATTGAACTCACAACTTCGTCATGACGTACGAGTGATTTTGGCCATTTTTTGAAAGAATGAGCGCTTGTATATTTAGAACCCTAGGAGAGTCGACAGACGAAGAATTGAGCGTAATTTTTGCACACGGTGTCCCTTTTAGGGCCCATAAGTACTTTTTGGAATTGTAGCGACCGTTTTTGATTAAACTCACCACTTCGTCGTGACGTAAGAGGGATTTTGGCCATTTTTCAAAGGAATGAGCACTTGCATATTTAGAACGCTTGGAGAGTCGGCGTACAAAGAATTGAGCGTAACTTTTGCACACGGTGTCCGTTTTGGGCGCATAAGAACTTTTTGAAAATGTAGCGACCGTTTTGGATTAAACTCACCATTTCGTCGTGACGTATGAGGGATTTCGGCCATTTTTTGAAAAAATGAACACTTGCATATTTGGAATGGTTGGATTGTCGCCGTATGAGAAATTGAGCGTAACTTTTGCAAACGGCGTACGTTTCGGGCCCATAAGTACTTTTTGGAAATGTAGCGACCGTTTTGGATTGAACTCACCACTTCGTCGTGACGTACAAGGGAATTTGGCCATTTTTCGAAAGAATGATCGCTTGTATATTTAGAACGCTTGAAAAGTTGGCGGACGAAGAATTGAGCGTGACTTTTGCAAACGGCGTCTGTTTCGGGCCCACAAGTACTTTTTGGAAATGTAGCGATCGTTTTGGATTGAACTCACCACTTCGTCGTTACGTACGAGGGATTTTGGCCATTTTTCGAAAGAATGATCGCTTGTATATTTAGAACGCTTGGAAAGTCGGCGGACGAAGAATTGAGCGTGACTTTTGCAAACGGCATCTGTTTTGGGCCCATAATCACTTTTTGGAAATGTAGTGACCGTTTTGGATTGAACTCACCACTTCGTCGTTACGTATGAGGGATTTCGATCATTTTTCGAAGGAATGAGCACTTGCATATTTAGAACACTTGGAGAGTCGGCGGACGAAGAATTGAGCGTAACTTTTGCACACGGTGTCCATTTTGGGCCCACACGAACTTTTTGGAAATGTAGTGACCGTTTTGGATTGAACTCACCACTTCGTCGTGACTTATGAGGGATTTCGGCCATTTTTTGAAAGAATGAGCACTTGCATATTTGGAACGCTTGGATTGTCGGCGTACGAAAAATTGAGCGTAACTTTTGCACACGGTGTCCGTTTTGGACCCATAAGTACTTTTTGGAAATGTAGCGACCGTTTCGGATTGAACTCACAACTTCATCATGACTACGAGTGATTTCAGCCATTTTTTGAAGGAATGAGCGCTTGTATATTTAGAACGCTTGGAGAGTCGACGGACGAAGAATTGAGCGTAACTTTTGCACACGGTGTCCATTTTGTGCCCATAAGTACTTTTTGGAAATGTAGCGACCGTTATGGATTTTGGCCATTTTTCGAAAGAATACGCACTTGCATATTTGGAACTATTGGATTGCCGCCGAACGAAGAATTGAGCGTCACTTTTGCAAACAGTGTCTGTTTTGGGCCCATAAGTTCTTTTTGGAAATGTAGCGACCATTTTGGACTAAACATACCACTTCGTCGTGACGTACGAGGAATTTTGGCCATTTTTCGAAAGAATGAGCGCTTGTACATTTAGAACGCTTGGAGAGTCGGCGGATGAAGAATTGAGCGTAACTTTTGCACACAATGTCCGTTTTGGGCCCATAAGTACTTTTTGAAAATGTAGTGACCGTTTTGGATTGAACTCACCATTTCGTCGTGACGTGCGAGGGATTTCGGCCATTTTTCAAAAGAATGAGCACTTGTATATTTGGAACGCTTGGATTGCCGTTGTACGAAGAATTGAGCGTAACTTTTGCACACGTATCCGTTTTAGGCCCATAAGTACTTTTTGGAAATGTAGCGACCGTTTTGGACTGAACTCACCACTTCGTCGTGACGTACGAGGGATTTTGGTGATTTTTTGAAAGAATGAGCACTTGCATATTTAGAACGCTCGGAGTGTCGGCGGACGAAGAATTGACCGTAACTTTTGCACACGATGTCCGTTTTGGGCCCGTAAATACTTTTTGGAAATGTAGCGACCGTTTTGGATTGAACTCACCACTTCATCGTGACGTACGAGGGATTTCGGCCATTTTTCGAAAGAATGAGCACTTGCATATTTGGAACGCTTAGATTGTCGGCGTACGAAGAATTGAGCATAACTTTTGCACACGGTGTTCGTTTTGGGCCCATAAGAACTTTTTGGAAATGTAGCGACCGTTTTGAATTGAACACATAACATCATCGTGACGTACGAGAGATTTTGGCCATTTATCAAAAGAATGAGCGCCTGCATATTTAGAACGCTTGGAGAGTCGGCGGACGAAGAATTGAACGTAACTTTTGCACACGGTGTCCGTTTTGGGCCCATAAGTACTTTTTGGAAATGTAGCGACCGTTTTGGATTGAACTCACCACTTTGCCGTGACGTACAAGTGATTTTGGCCATTTTTCGAAGGAATGAGCGCTTGTATATTTTGAATGCTTGGAGAGTCGATGGACGAAGAATTGAGCGTAACTTTTGCACACCGTGTCCATTTTGGGCCCATAAGTACTTTTTGGAAATGTAGCAACCGTTTTGGATTGAACTCACCGCTTCGTCGTGACGTACGAGTGATTTTGGCCATTTTTCGAAGGAATGAGCGCTTGTATGTTTAGAACACTTGGAGAGTCGACGGAAGAAGAATTGAGCGTAACTTTTGCACACGGTGTCCATTTTGGGCCCATAAGTACTTTTTGGAAATGTAGCGACCATTTTGGATTGAACTCACCACTTCGCCGTGACATACAAGTAATTTTGGCCGTTTTTCGAAGGAATGAGCGCTTGTATATTTAGAACGCTTGGAGAGTCGACGGGCGAAGAATTGAGCGTAACTTTTACACACGGTGTTCGTTTTGGGCCCATAAGTACTTTTTGGAATTGTAGCGACCGTTTTGGATTGAACTCACCACTTCGTCGTAATGTACGAGGGATTTTGGCCATTTTTCAAAAGAATGAGCACTTGCAAATTTGGAACGCTTGGATTGTCAGCGTACGAAGAATTGAGCGTAACATTTGCACACGTGTCCGTTTTGGGCCCATAAGTACTTTTTGGAAACGTAGCGATCGTTTTGAATTGAACACATAACTTCATCGTGACGTATGAGGGATTTTGGCCATTTTTCAAAAGAATGAGCACTTGCATATTTAGAACGCTTGAAGAGTTGACGGACGAAGAATTGAGCGTAACTTTTGCACACGGTGTCCGTTTTGGGCCCATAAGAACTTTTTGGAAATGTAGCGATCGTTTTGGATTGAACTCACCATTTCGTCGTGACGTGTGAGGGATTTCGGCCATTTTTCGAAAGAATGAGCACTTGCATATTTGGAACGGTTGGATTGTCGCCGTACGAAGAATTGAGCGTAACTTTTGTAAACGGCGTCTGTTTTGGTCCCATAAGTACTTTTTGGAAATGTAGCGACCGTTTTGGATCGAACTCACCACTTCGTCATGACGTACGCGGGATTTTGGCCATTTTTCAAAAAGAATGAGCACTTGCATATTTGGAAAGCTTGGATTGTCGACGTATGAAGAATTGAGCGTAACTTTTGGACACGTGTCCGTTTTGGGCCCATAAGTACTTTTTGAAAATGTAGCGATCGTTTTGGATTGAACACATAACTTCATCGTGACGTACGAGGGATTTTGGCCATTTTTCAAAGGAATGAGCACTTGCATATTTAGACCGCTTGAAGAGTTGACGGACGAAGAATTGAGCGTAACTTTTGCACACGGTGTCCGTTTTGGGCCCATAAGTACTTTTTGGAATTGTAGCGACCGTTTTGGATTGAACTCACCACTTCGTCGTGACGTACGAGGGATTTTGACCTTTTTTCTAAAGAATGAGCACTTGCATATTTGGAACGCTTGGATTGTCGAAGTACGAAGAATTGAGAGTAACTTTTGGACACGTGTCCATTTTGGGCCCATAAGTACTTGTTGAAAATGTAGCGATCGTTTTGGATTGAACACATAACTTCATCGTGACGTACGAGGGATTTTGGCCATTTTTCAAAGGAATGAGCACTTGCATATTTAGAACGCTTGGAGAGTCGGCGTACGAAGAATTGAGCATAACTTTTGCACACGATGTCCGTTTTGGGCGCATAAGAACTTTTTGGAAATGTAGCGACTGTTTTGGATTGAACTCACCATTTCATTGTGATGTATGAGGGATTTCGGCCAATTTCGAAAAGAATGAGCACTTGCATATATGGAATGGTTGGATTGTCGCCGTACGAAGAATTGAGCGTAACTTTTGCAAACGGCGTCCGTTTTGGGCCCATAAGTACTTTTTCGAAATGTAGCGACCGTTTTGGATTGAACTCACCACTTCGTCGTGACGTACAAGGGATTTAGGCCATTTTTCGAAAGAATGATCGCTTGAATATTTGGAACTCTTGGAAAGTCGACGGACGAAGAATTAAGCGTGACTTTTGCAAACGGCGTCTGTTTTGGGCCCACAAATACTTTTTGGAAATGTAGCAATCGTTTTGGATTGAACTCACCACTTCATCGTTACGTATGAGGGATTTCGATCATTTTTCAAAGGAATGAGCACTTGCATATTTGGATCGCTTGGATTGTCGACGTACGAAGAATTGAGCCTAACTTTTGTACACGGTATCCGTTTTGGGCCCATAAGTACTTTTTGGAAATGGAGCTACCGTTTTGGATTGAACTCACCACTTCGTCGTGACGTATGAGTGATTTTGGTGATTTTTCGAAAGAATGAGCACTTGCATATTTAGAACGCTTGGAGTGTCGTGGACGAAGAATTGAGCGTAACTTTTGCACACGGTGTCCGTTTTGGACCCATAAGTACTTTTTGGAAATGTAGCGACCGTTTTGGATTGAACTCACCACTTCATCATGATGTATGAGGGATTTCAGCCATTTTTCGAAAAAATGAGCACTTGCGTATTTGGAACGCTCGGATTGTCGACGTACGAAGAATTGAGCGTAACTTTTCCACACGGTGTCCGTTTTGGGCCCATAAGTACTTTTTGGAAATGTAGCGACCGTTTTGGATTGAACTCACAACTTCATCCTGACGTACGAGTGATTTTGGCCATTTTTCAAAGGAATGAGCGCTTGTATATTTAGAAGGCTTGAAGAGTCAACGGACGAAGAATTGAGCGTAACTTTTGCACACGGTGTCCGTTTTGGGACCATAAGTACTTTTTGGAAATGTAGCGACCGTTTTGGATTGAACTCACCACTTCGTCGTGACGTACGAGGGATTTTGGTAATTTTTCGAAAGAATGAGAACTTGCATATTTAGAACGCTTGGATAGTCGGCGGACGAGGAATTGAGCGTAATGTTTGCACACGGTGTTCATTTTGGGCCCACAAGAAATTTTTGGAAATGTAGCGACCGTTTTGGATTGAACTCACCACTTCGTCGTGACGTACGAGTGATTTTGGCCATTTTTCAAAAGAATGACCACTTGCATATTTGGAACGCTTAGATTGTCGGCGTACGAAGAATTGAGCGTAACTTTTGCACACGTGTCCGTTTTGTGCCCATAAGTACTTTTTGGAAATGTAGCGATCGTTTTGGATTGAACACATAACTTCATCGTGTCGTACGAGGGATTTTGGCCATTTTTCTGAAGAATGAGCACTTGCATATTTGGAACGCTTGGATTGTCGGCGTACGAAGAATTGAGCGTAACATTTGCACACGTGTCCGTTTTGGGCCCATAAGTATTTTTTGGATATGTAGCGACCGTTTTGGATTGAACTCACAACTTCATCATGACGTACGAGTGATTTTGGCCATTTTTTGAAGGAATGAGCGCTTGTATATTTAGAACGCTAGGAGAGTCGACGGACGAAGAATTATGCGTAAGTTTTGCACACGGTGTCCGTTTTAGGCCCATAAGTACTTTTTGGAATTGTAGCGACCGTTTTGGATTGAACTCACCACTTCGTCGTGACGTACGATCGATTTTGGCCATTTTTCAAAAGAATGAGCACTTGCATATTTGGAACGCTTGGATTGTCGACGTACGAAGAATTGAGCATAACTTTTGCACACGTGTCCGTTTTGGGCCCATAACTACTTTTTGGAAATGTAGCGATCGTTTTGGATTAAACACATTGCTTCATCGTGACGTATGAGGGATTTTGGTAATTTTTCGAAAGAATGAGCACTTGCATATTTAGAACGCTTAGAGAGTCGACGGACGAAGAATTGAGCGTAACTTTTACACACGATGTCCGTTTTGGGCCCACAAGAACTTTTTGGAAATGTAGCGACCGTTTTGGATTGAACTCACCACTTCATTGTGACGTACGAGGGATTTCGGCCATTTTTCAAAAGAATGAGCACTTGCATATTTGGAACGCTTGGATTGTCGACGTACGAAGAACTGAGCGTAACTTTTGCACACGTGTCCGTTTTGGGCCCATAAGTACTTTTTTGAAATGTAGCGATCGTTTTGGATTGAACACATTACTTCATCGTGACGTACGAGGGATTTTGGAATTTTTGAAAAGAATGAGCACTTGCATATTTAGAACTCTTGGAGAGTCGGCGGACGAAGAATTGAGAGTATTTTTTGCACACGGTGTCCGTTTTGGGCCCATAAGTACTTTTTTGAAATGTAGCGATCGTTTTGGATTGAACACATTACTTCATCGTGACGTACGAGGGATTTTGGAATTTTTGAAAAGAATGAGCACTTGCATATTTGGAACGCTTGGATTGTCGGCGTACGAAGAATTGAGCGTAACTTTCGCACACGGTGTCCATTTTGGGCCCATAAGTACTTTTTGGAAATGTAGCGACCGTTTTGGATTGAACTCACAACTTCGTTCTGACGTACGAGTGATTTTGGCCATTTTCAAAGGAATGAGTGCTTGTATATTTAGAATGCTTGAAGAGTCATCGGACGAAGAATTGAGCGTAACTTTTGCACATGGTGTCCGTTTTGGGCCCATAAGTACTTTTTGGAATTGTAGCGACCGTTTTGGATTGAACTCACCACTTTTTCATGATGTACGAGGGATTTTGGCAATTTTTCAAAAGAGTGAGCACTTACATGTTTAGAACGCTTGGATAGTCGGCGGACGAGGAATTGAGCGTAACGTTTGCACACGGTGTCCGTTTTGGGCCCACAAGAACTTTTTGGAAATGTAGCAACCGTTCTGGATTAAACTCACCACTTCATCGTGACGTACGAGGGATTTTGTCCATTTTTCAAAAGAATGAGCACTTGCATATTTGGAACGCTAGGATTGTCGGCGTACGAAGAATTGAGCGTAACTTTTGCACACGTGTCCGTTTTGGGCCCATAAGTACTTTTTGGAAATGTAGCGATCGTTTTGGATTGAACACATAACTTCATCGTAACGTACGAGGGATTTTGGCCAATTTTCTAAAGAATGAGCACTTGCATATTTGGAACGCTTGGATTGTCGACATACGAAGAATTGAGCGTAACGTTTGCACACGTGTCCGTTTTGGGCCCATAAGTACTTTTTGGAAATGTAGCGACCGTTTTGGATTGAACTCACAACTTCATCATGACGTACGAGTGACTTTGGCCATTTTTCGAAGGAATGAGCGCATGTATATTTAGAACGCTAGGAGAGTCGACGGATGAAGAATTGAGCGTAAGTTTTGCACACGGCGTCCGTTTTGGGCCCATAAGTACTTTTTGGAATTGAAGCGACCGTTTTGGATTGAACTCACCACTTCATCATGACGTATGAGGTATTTGGCAATTTTTCCAAAGAATGAGCACTTGCATATTTAGAACGCTTGGAGAGTCGACGGACGAAGAATTGAGTGTAACTTTTGCCCACGGTGTCCGTTTTGGGCCGACAAGAACTTTTTGGAAATGTAGCGACTGTTTTGGATTGAACTCACCACTTCGTCGTGACGTACGAGGGATTTCGGCCATTTTCAAAAGAATGAGCACTTGCATATTTGGAACGCTTGGATTGTCGACGTACGAAGAATTGAGCGTAACTTTTGCACACGTGTCCGTTTTGGGCCCATAAGTACTTTTTGGATATGTAGCGACCGTTTTCGATTGAACTCACCACTTCATCGTGACGCATGAGGTATTTCGGCCATTTTTCGAAAGAATGAGCACTTGCATATTTGGAATGCTTGGATTGTCGGCGTACGAAGAATTGAGCGTAACATTTGCACACGTGTCCGTTTTGGGCCCATAAGTACTTTTTGGATATGTAGCGACCGTTTTCGATTGAACTCACCACTTCATCGTGACGCATGAGGTATTTCGGCCATTTTTCGAAAGAATGAGCACTTGCATATTTGGAACGGTTGGATTGTCGCCGTACGAAGAATTGAGCGTAACTTTTGCAAACGGCGTCTGTTTTGGGCCCATAAGTACTTTTTGGAATTGTAGCGACCACTTTGGATTGAACTCGCCACTTTGTCGTGGCGTACGAGGGATTTTGGCCATTTTTCGAAAGAATGATCGCTTGTATATTTAGAACGCTTGGAGGGTCGACGGACGAAGAATTGAGCGTAACTTTTGTACACGGTGTCCGTTTTGGGCCCATAAGTACTTTTTGGAAATGTAGCATCCGTTTTGGATTGAACTCACCACTTCGTCGTGACGTACGAGGGATTTTGGTAATTTTTTGAAAGAATGAGCACTTGCATATTTAGAACACTTGGATAGTCGGCGGACGAGGAATTGAGCATAACGTTTGCACACGGTGTCCGTTTTGGGCCCACAAGAACTTATTGGAAATGTAGCGACCGTTTTGGATTGAACACACCACTTCGTGACGTACGAGCAATTTTGTCCATTTTTCAAAAGAATGAGCACTTGCATATTTGGAATGCTTGGATTGTCGGCGTACGAAGAATTGAGCGTAACTTTTGCACACGCCTATGTTTCGGGCCCATAAGTACTTTTTGGAAATGTAGCGATCGTTTTGGATTGTACACATAACTTCATCGTGACGTACGAAGGATTTTGGCCATTTTTCCAAAGAATGAGCACTTGCATATTTGGAACGCTTGGATTGTCGGCGTACGAAGAATTGAGCGTAACTTTTGCACACGGTATCCGTTTTGGGCCCATAAGTACTTTTTGGAAATGGAGCGGCCGTTTTGGATTGAACTCACCGCTTCGTCGTGACGTACGAGGAATTTTGGTGATTTTTTGAAAGAATGAGCCCTTGTATATTAAGAACGCTTGGAGTGTCGGAGGACGAAGAATTGAGCGTAACTTTTGCACACGGTGTCCGTTTTGGGCCAATAAGTACTCTTTGGAAATGTAGCGACCGTTTTGGATTGAACTCACCACTTCGTCGTGATGTACGGGCGATTTTAGCCATTTTTCAAAAGAATGAGCACTTGCATATTTGGAACGCTTGGATTGTCGGCGTACGAAGAATTGAGCGTAACTTTTGCACACGTGTCCGTTTTGGGCCCATAAGTACTTTTTGGAAGTGAAACGTCCGTTTTGGATTGAACTCACCACTTCGTCGTGATGTACGGGCGATTTTAGCCATTTTTCAAAAGAATGAGCACTTGCATATTTGGAACGCTTGGATTGTCGGCGTACGAAGAATTGGGCGTAACATTTGCACACGTGTCCGTTTTGGGCCCATAAGTACTTTTTGGATATGTAGCGACCGTTTTGGATTGAACTCACAACTTCATCATGACGTACGAGTGATTTTGGCCATTTTTCGAAGGAATGAACGCATGTATATTTAGAACGCTAGGAGAGTCGACGGATGAAGAATTGAGCGTAAGTTTTGCACACGGCATACGTTTTGGGCCCATAAGTACTTTTTGGAATTGTAGCGACCGTTTTGGATTGAACTCACCACTTTGTCGTGGCGTACGAGGGATTTTGGCAATTTTTCGAAAGAATGATCGCTTGAATATTTAGAACGCGTGGAGAGTCGGCGGACGAAGAATTGAGCGTAACTTTTGCACACGTTGTCAGTTTTGGGCCCATAAGAACTTTTTGGAAATGTAGCGACAGTTTTGGATTGAACTCACCACTTCGTCGTGACGTGTGAGGGATTTCGGCCTTTTTTCGAAAGAAGGAGCACTTGCATATTTGGATCGCTTGGATTGTCGGCGTACGAAGAATTGAGCGTAACTTTTGCACACGGTATCCGTTTTGGGCCCATAGGATCTTTTTGGAAATGTAGCTGCCGGTTTGGATTGAACTCTCCACTTCGTCGTGGCGTACGAGGAATTTTGGTGATTTTTCGAAAGAATGAGCACTTGCATATTTAGATCGCTTGGAGTGTCGGAGGACGAAGAATTGAGCGTAACTTTTGCACACGGTGTCCATTTTGGGCCAATAAGTACTTTTTGGAAATGTTGCGACCGTTTTGGATTGAACTCACCACTTCGTCGTGACGTACGAGCGATTTTGGCCATTTTTCAAAAGAATGAGCACCTGTATATTTGGAACGCTTGGATTGTCGACGTACAAAGAATTGAGCGTAACTTTTGCACACGTGTCCGTTTTGGGCCCATAAGTACTTTTTGGAAATGTAGCGACCGTTTTGGATTGAACTCACAACTTCATCATGACGTACGAGTGATTTTGGCCATTTTTCGAAGGAATGAGCGCATGTATATTTAGAACGCAAGGAGAGTCGACGGATGAAGAATTGAGCGTAAGTTTTGCACACGGCATCCGTTTTGGGCCCATAAGTACTTTTTGGAATTGTAGCGACCGTTTTGGATTGAACTCACCACTTCGTCGTGACGTATGAGCGATTTTGACCATTTTTCAAAAGAATGAGCACTTGCATATCTGGAACGCTTGGATTGTCGACGTACGAAGAATTGAGCGTAACTTTTGCACACGTGTCCGTTTTGGGCCCATAAGTACTTTTGGGAAATGTAGCAATCGTTTTGGATTGAACACATTACTTCATCGTAACGTAGAGGGATTTTGGCAATTTTTCGAAAGAATGAGCACTTGCATATTTAGAACGCTTGGAGAGTCGACGGACGAAGAATTGAGCGTAACTTTTGCACACGGTGTCCGTTTTGGGCCCACAAGAACTTTTTGGAAATGTAGCGACCGTTTTGGATTGAACTCACCACTTCATCGTGACGTACGAGGGATTTCGGCCATTTTTCAAAACAATGAGAACTTGCATATTTGGAACTCTTGGATTGTCGACGTACGAAGAATTGAGCGTAACTTTTGTACACGTGTCCGTTTTGGGCCCATAAGTACTTTTTGGAAATGTAGCGATCGTTTTGGATTGAACACATTACTTCATCGTAACGTACGAGGGATTTTGGCCATTTTCCAAAAGAATGAGCACTTGCATATTTAGAACTCTTGGAGAGTCAGCGTACGAAGAATTGAGAGTATTTTATGCACACAGTGTCCGTTTTGGGCCCATAAGAACTTTTTAAAAATGTAGCGACCATTTTCGATTGAACTCACCATCTCATCGTGACGTATGAGGGATTTCGGCCATTTTTCGAAAGAATGAGCACTTGCGTATTTGGAACGCTTGGATTGTCGGCGTACGAAGAGTTGAGCGTAACCTTTGCACACAGTGTCCGTTTTAGGCCCATAAGTACTTTTTGGAAATGTAGCGACCACTTTGGATTGAACTCACCACTTTGTCGTGGCGTACGAGGGATTTTGGCCATTTTTCGAAAGAATGATCGCTTGTATATTTAGAACGCTTGGAGGGTCGACGGACGAAGAATTGAGCGTAACTTTTGCACACGGTGTCCGTTTTTGGCCCATAAGAACTTTTTGGAAATGTAGCGACCGTTTTGGATTGAACTCACCACTTCCTCGTGACGTACGAGGTATTTTGGCAATTTTTCGAAAGAATGAGCACTTGCATATTTAGAACGCTTGGAGAGTCGGCGTACGAAGAATTGAGCGTAACTTTTGCACACGGTGTCAGTTTTGGGCCCATAGGAACTTTTTGGAAATGGAGCGGCCGTTTTGGATTGAACTCACCGCTTCGTCGTGACGTACGAGGAATTTTGGTGATTTTTCGAAAGAATGAGCCCTTGTATATTAAGAACGCTTGGAGTGTCGAAGGACGAAGAATTGAGCGTAACTTTTGCACACGATGTCCGTTTTGGGCCAATAAGTACTTTTCGGAAATGTAGCGACCGTTTTGGATTGAACTCACCACTTCATCGTGACGTACGAGCGATTTTGAAAATTTTGCAAAAGAATGAGCACTTGCATATTTGGAACGCTTGGATTGTTGACGTACGAAGAATTGAGCGTAACTTTTGCACACGTGTACGTTTTGGGCCCATAAGTACTTTTTGGATATGTAGCGACCGTTTTGGATTGAACTCACAACTTCATCATGACGTACGAGTGATTTTTGTCATTTTTCGAAGGAATGAGCGCATGTATATTTAGAACGCTAGGAGAGTCGACGGATGAAGAATTGAGCGTAAGTTTTGCACACGGCATCCGTTTTGGGCCCATAAGTACTTTTTGAAATTGTAGCGACCGTTTTGGATTGAACTCACCACTTCGTCGTGACGTACGAGGGATTTTCGCCATTTTTCAAAAGAATGAGCACTTGCATATTTAGAACTCTTGGAGAGTCGGCGGACGAAGAATTGAGAGTATTTTATGCACACGGTGTCCGTTTTGGGCCCATAAGAACTTTGGAAATGTAGCGACCATTTTCGATTGAACTCACCACTTCATCGTGACGTATGAGGGATTTCGACCATTTTTTGAAAGAATGAGCACTTGCATATTTGGAACGGTTGGATTGTCGCCGTACGAAGAATTGAGCGTAACTTTTGCAAACGGCGTCCGTTTTGGTCCCATAAGTACTTTTTGGAAATGTAGCGACCACTTTGGATTGAACTCACCACTTTGTCGTGGCGTAAGAGGGATTTTGGCAATTTTTCGAAAGAATGATCGCTTGTATATTTAGAACGCTTGGAGAGTCAGCGGACGAAGAATTGAGCGTAAGTTTTGCACACGGTGTCCGTTTTGGGCCCATAAGAACTTTTTGGAAATGTAGCGATCGTTTTGGATTGAACTCACCACTTCGTCGTGACGTACGAGGTATTTTGGCGATTTTTCGAAAGAATAAGCACTTGCATATTTAGAACGCTTGGAGAGTCGGCGTACGAAGAATTGAGCGTAACTTTTGCACACGGTGTCAGTTTTGGGTCCATAAGAACTTTTTGGAAATGTAGCGACAGTTTTGGATTGAACTCACCACTTCGTCGTGACGTGTGAGGGATTTCGGCCATTTTTCGAAAGAATGAGCACTTGCATATTTGGATCGCTTGGATTGTCGGCGTACGAAAAATTGAGCGTAACTTTTGTACACGGTATCCGTTTTGGGCCCATAAGTACTTTTTGGAAATGGAGCGACCGTTTTGGGTTGAACTCACCACTTCGTCGTGACGTACGAGGGATTTTGGTGATTTTTCGAAAGAATGAGCCCTTCTATATTAAGAACGCTTGGAGTGTAGGAGGACGAAGAATTGAGCGTAACTTTTGCACACGGTGTCCGTTTTGGGCCAATAAGTACTTTTTGGAAATGTAGCGACCGTTTTGGATTGAACTCACCACTTCGTCGTGATGTACGAGTGATTTTGGCCATTTTTCAAAAGAATGAGCACTTGCATATTTAGAACTCTTGAAGAGTCATCTGACGAAGAATTGAGCGTAACTTTTGCACATGGTGTCCGTTTTGTGCCCATAAGTACTTTTTGGAAATGTAGCGACCGTTTTGGATTGAACTCACCACTTCGTCATGACGTACGAGGGATTTTGGTAATTTTTTGAAAGAATGAGCACTTGCATATTTAGAACGCTTGGATAGTCGACGGACAAGGAATTGAGCGTAACGTTTGCACACGGTGTCCGTTTTGGGACCAAAAGAACTTTTTGGAAATGTAGCGACCGTTTTGAATTGAACTCACAACTTCGTCCTGACGAACGAGTGATTTTGGCCATTTTTCAAAGGAATGAGCGCTTGTATATTTAGAACGCTTGAAGAGTCATCGGACGAAGAATTGAGCGAAACTTTTGCACACGGTGTCCGTTTTGGGCCCATAAGTACTTTTTTGAAATGTAGCGACCGTTTTGGATTGAACTCACCACTTCGTCGTGACGTACGAGGGATTTTGGTAATTTTTCGAAAGAATGAGAACTTGCATATTTAGAACGCTTGGATGGTCGGCGAACGAGGAATTGAGCGTAACGTTTGCACACGGTGTCCATTTTGGGCCCGAAAGAACTTTTTGGAAATGTAGCGACCGTTTTGGATTGAACTCACCACTTCGTCGTGACGTACGAGCGATTTTGTCCATTTTTCAAAAGCATGAGAACTTGCATATTTGGAACGCTTGGATTGTCGGCGTACGAAGAATTGAGCGTAACTTTTGCACACGTGTCCGTTTTGGGCCCATAAGTACTTTTTGGAAATGTAGCGATCGTTTTGGATTGAACACATTACTTCATCGTGACGCATGAGGGATTTTGGCAATTTTTCGAAAGAATGAGCACTTGCATATTTAGAACGTTTGGAGAGTCGACAGACGAAGAATGGAGCGTAACTTTTGCACACGGTGTCCGTTTTGGGCCCACAAGAACTTTTTGGAAATGTAGCGACCGTTTTGGATTGAACTCACCACTTCATCGTGACGTACGAGGATTTCGGCCATTTTTCAAAAGAATGAGCACTTGCATATTTGGAACGCTTGGATTGTCGACGTACGAAGAATTGAGCGTAACTTTTGCACACGGTGTCCGTTTTGGGCCCATAAGAACTTTTTGGAAATGTAGCGACCGTTTTGGATTGAACACATTACTTCACCGTGACGTACGAGGGATTTTGGCCATTTTTCAAAAGAATGAGCACTTGCATATTTTGAACTCTTGGAGAGTCGGCGGACGAAGAATTGAGAGTATTTTTTGCACACAGTGTCTGTTTTGGGCCCATAAGAACTTTTTGGAAATGTAGCGACCGTTTTCGATTGAACTCACCATTTCATCGTGACGTATCAAGGATTTCGGCCACTTTTCGAAAGAATGAGCACTTGCATATTTGGAACGGTTGGATTGTCGCCGTACGAAGAATTGAGCCTAACTTTTGCAAACGGCGTCCGTTTTGGGCCCATAAGTACTTTTTGGAAATGTAGCGACCGTTTTGGATTGAACTCACCAATTTGTCATAGCGTACGAGGGATTTTAGCCATTTTTCGAAAGAATGATCGCTTGTATATTTAGAACGCTTGGAGAGTCGACGGACGAAGAATTGAGCGTAACTTTTGCACACGGTGTCCGTTTTGGGCCCATAAGAACTTTTTTAAAATGTAGCGAACGTTTTGGATTGAACTCACCACTTCATCGTGACGTACGAGGTATTTTGGAAATTTTTCGAAAGAATGAGCACTTGCATATTTAGAACGCTTGGAGAGTCGGCGTACGAAGAATTGAGCGTAACTTTTGTACACGGTGTCAGTTTTGGGCCCATAAGAACTTTTTGGAAATGTAGCGATAGTTTTGGATAGAACTCACCACTTCGTCGTGACGTGTGAGGGATTTCGGCCATTTTTCGAAAGAATGAGCACTTGCATATTTGGATCGCTTGGATTGTCGGCGTACGAAGAATTGAGCGTAACTTTTGCACACGGTATCCGTTTTGGGCCCATAAGTACTTTTTGGAAATGTAGCGATCGTTTTGGATTGAACACATTACTTCATCGTGACGCATGAGGGATTTTGGCAATTTTTCGAAAGAATGAGAACTTGCATATTTAGAACGCTTGGAGAGTCTACGGACGAAGAATTGAGCGTAACTTTTGCACACGGTGTCCATTTTGGGCCCACAAGAACTTTTTGGAAATGTAGCGACCGTTTTGGATTGAACTCACCACTTCCTCGTGACGTACGAGGGATTTCGGCCTTTTTTCAAAGGAATGAGCACTTGCATATTTGGAACGCTTGGATTGTCGACGTACGAAGAATTGAGCGTAACTTTTGCAAACATGTCCGTTTTGGGCCCATAAGTACTTTTTGGAAATGTAGCGATCGTTTTGGATTGAACACATTACTTCATCGTGACGTACGAGGGATTTTGGCCATTTTTCAAAAGAATGAGCACTTGCATATTTAGAACTCTTGGAGAGTCGACGGACGAAGAATTGAGTGTATTTTTTACACACGGTGTCCGTTTTGGGCCCATAAGAACTTTTTCGAAATGTAGCGACCGTTTTCGATTGAACTCACCATTTCATCGTGACGTATCAGGGATATCGGCCATTTCTTGAAAGACTGAGCACTTGCATATTTGGAACGGTTGGATTGTCGTCGTACGAAGAATTGAGCGTAACTTTTGCAAACGGCGTCCGTTTTGGGCCCATAAGTACTTTTTGGTAATGTAGCGACCGTTTTGGATTGAACTCACCACTTTGTCATGGCGTACGAGGGATTTTGGCCATTTTTATAAAGAATGATCGCTTGTATATTTAGAACGCTTGGAGAGTCGACGGACGAAGAATTGAGCGTAACTTTTGGACACGGTGTCCATTTTGGGCCCATAAGAACTTTTTGGAAATGTAGCGACCATTTTGGATTGAACTCACCACTTCATCGTGACGTACGAGGTATTTTGGTGATTTTTCGAAAGAATGAGCACTTGCATATTTAGAACGCTTGGAGAGTCGGCGTACGATGAATTGAACGTAACTTTTGCACACGGTGTCAGTTTTGGGCCCATAGGAACTTTTTGGAAATGTAGCAACAGTTTTGGATTGAACTCACCACTTCGCCATGACGTGTGAGGGATTTCAGCCATTTTTCGAAAGAATGAGCACTTGCATATTTGGATCGCTTGGATTGTCGGCGTACATAGAATTGAGCGTAGCTTTTGCACACGGTATCCGTTTTGGGCCCATAAGTACTTTTTGGAAATGGAGCGGCTGTTTTGGATTGAACTCACCGCTTCGTCGTGACGTACGAAGAATTTTGGTGATTTTTCGAAAGAATGATCCCTTGTATATTAAGAACGCTTGGAGTGTCGGAGGACGAAGAATTGGGCGTAACTTTTGCACACGGTGTCCGTTTTGGGCCAATAAGTACTTTTTGGAAATGTAGCGACCGTTTTGGATTGAAATCACCACTTCGTCGTGACGTACGAGCGATTTTGGCCATTTTTCAAAAGAATGAGCACTTGCATATTTGGAACGCTTGGATTGTCGACGTACGAAGAATTGAGGGTAACTTTTGCACATGTGTCCGTTTTTGGCCCATAAGTACTTTTTGGATATGTAGCGACCGTTTTGGATTGAACTCACAACTTCATCATGACGTACGAGTGATTTTGACCATTTTTCGAAGGAATGAGTGCATGTATATTTAGAACGCTAGGAGAGACGACGGATGAAGAATTGAGCGTAAGTTTTGTACACGGCATCCATTTTGGGCCCATAAGTACTTTTTGGAATTGTAGCGACCGTTTTGGATTGAACTCACCACTTCGTCGTGACGTAGGAGGGATTTTGGTAATTTTTCAAAAGAATGAGCACTTGCATATTTAGAACGCTTGGAGAGCCGGCGGACGAAGAATTGAGCGTAACTTTTGCACATGGTGTCCGTTTTGGGCCCACAAGAACTTTTTGGAAATGTAGCGACCGTTTTGGATTGAACTCACCACTTCGTCGTGACGTACGAGGGATTTCGGCCATTTTTCAAAAGAATGAGCACTTGCATATACGGAACACTTGGATTGTCGACGTACGAAGAATTGAGCGTAACTTTTGCACACGTGTCCGTTTTGGGCCCATAAGTACTTTTTGGAAATGTAGCGACCATTTTCGATTGAACTCACCACTTCATCGTGACGTATGAGGGATTTCGGCCGTTTTTCGAAAGAATGAGGACTTGCATATTTGGAACGCTTGGAGAGCCGCCGGACGAAGAATTGAGCGTAACTTTTGCACACGGTGTCCGCTTTGGGCCCATAAGAACTTTTTGGAAATGTAGCGACCATTTTCGATTGAACTCACCACTTCATCGTGACGTATGAGGGATTTCGGCCGTTTTTCGAAAGAATGAGGACTTGCATATTTGGAACGCTTGGAGAGCCGCCGGACGAAGAATTGAGCGTAACTTTTGCACACGGTGTCCGCTTTGGGCCCATAAGAACTTTTTGGAAATGTAGCGACCATTTTCGATTGAACTCACCACTTCATCGTGACGTATGAGGGATTTCGGCCGTTTTTCGAAAGAATGAGGACTTGCATATTTGGAACGCTTGGAGAGCCGCCGGACGAAGAATTGAGCGTAACTTTTGCACACGGTGTCCGCTTTGGGCCCATAAGAACTTTTTGGAAATGTAGCGACCATTTTCGATTGAACTCACCACTTCATCGTGACGTATGAGGGATTTCGGCCGTTTTTCGAAAGAATGAGGACTTGCATATTTGGAACGCTTGGAGAGCCGCCGGACGAAGAATTGAGCGTAACTTTTGCACACGGTGTCCGCTTTGGGCCCATAAGAACTTTTTGGAAATGTAGCGACCATTTTCGATTGAACTCACCACTTCATCGTGACGTATGAGGGATTTCGGCCGTTTTTCGAAAGAATGAGGACTTGCATATTTGGAACGCTTGGAGAGCCGCCGGACGAAGAATTGAGCGTAACTTTTGCACACGGTGTCCGCTTTGGGCCCATAAGAACTTTTTGGAAATGTAGCGACCATTTTCGATTGAACTCACCACTTCATCGTGACGTATGAGGGATTTCGGCCGTTTTTCGAAAGAATGAGGACTTGCATATTTGGAACGCTTGGAGAGCCGCCGGACGAAGAATTGAGCGTAACTTTTGCACACGTGTCCGTTTTGGGCCCATAAGTACTTTTTGGAAATGTAGCGATCATTTTGGATTGAACACATTACTTCATCGTGACGCATGAGGGATTTTGGCAATTTTTCGAAAGAGTTAGCACTTGCATATTTAGAACGCTTGGAGAGTCGACGGACGAAGAATTGAGCGTAACTTTTGCACACGGTGTCCGTTTTGGGCCCACAAGAACTTTTTGGAAATGTAGCGACCGTTTTGGATTGAACTCACCACTTCATCGTGACGTACGAGGGATTTTGGCCATTTTTCAAAAGAATGAGAACTTGCATATTTGGAACGCTTGGATTGTCGACGTACGAAGAATTGAGCGTAACTTTTGCACACATGTCCGTTTTGGGCCCATAAGTACCTTTTGGAAATGTAGCGATCGTTTTGGATTGAACACATTACTTCGTCTTGACGTACGAGGGATTTTGGCCATTTTTCAAAAGAATGAGCACTTGCATATTTTGAACTCTTGGAGAGTCGGCGGACGAAGAATTGAGGGTATTTTTTGCACACGGTGTCCATTTTGGGAACATAAGAACTTTTTGGAAATGTAGCGACCGTTTTTGATTGAACTCACCATTTCATCGTGATGTATGAGGGATTTCGGCCATTTTTCGAAAAATGAGCACTCGCATATTTGGAACGCTTGGATTGTCGCCATACGAAGAATTGAGCGTAACTTTTGCAAACGGCGTCCGTTTTGGGCCCATAAGTACTTTTTGGAAATGTAGCGATCGTTTTGGATTGAACTCACCACTTTGTCATAGCGTACGAGGGATTTTGGCCATTTTTCGAAAGAATGATCGCTTGTATATTTAGAACGCTTGGAGAGTCGACGGACGAAGAATTGAGCGTAACTTTTGCACACGGTGTCCGTTCTGGGCCCATAAGAATGTTTTGGAAATGTAGCGACCGTTTTGGATTGAACTCACCACTTCGTCGTGACGTACGAGGTATTTTGGCAATTTTTCGAAAGAATGAGCACTTGCATATTTAGAACGCTTGGAGAGTCGGCGTACGAAGAATTGAGCATAACTTTTGTACACGGTGTCAGTTTTGGGCCCATAAGAACTTTTTGGAAATGTAGCGACAGTTTTGGATTGAACTCACCACTTCGTCGTGACGTGTGAGGGATTTCGGCCATTTTTTGAAAGAATGAGCACTTGCATATTTGGATCGCTTGGATTGTCGGCGTACGAAGAATGGAGCGTAACTTTTGCACACGGTATCCGTTTTGGGCCCATAAGTACTTTTTGGAAATGTAGCGATCGTTTTGGATTGAACACATTACTTCATCGTGATGCATGAGGGATTTTGGCAATTTTTCGAAAGAATGAGCACTTGTATATTTAGAACGCTTGGAGAGTCGACGGACGAAGAATTGAGCGTAACTTTTGCACACGGTGTCCGTTTTGGGCCCACAAGAACTTTTTGGAAATGTAGCGACCGTTTTGGATTGAACTCACCACTTCATCGTGACGTACGAGGGATTTCGGCCATTTTTCAAAAGAATGAGCACTTGCATATTTGGAATGCTTGGATTGTCGACGTACGAAGAAGAGAGCGTAACTTTTGCAAACATGTCCGTTTTGGGCCCATAAGTACTTTTTGGAAATGTAGCGATCGTTTTGGATTGAACACATTACTTCATCGTGACGTACGAGGAATTTTGGCAATTTTTCAAAAGAATGAGCACTTGCATATTTAGAACTCTTGGAGAGTCGGCGGACGAAGAATTGAGAGTATTTTTTGAACACGATGTCCGTTTTGGGCCCATAAGAACTTTTTGGAAATGTAGCGACCGTTTTCGATTGAACTCACCATTTCATCGTGACGTATCAAGGATTTCGGCCTTTTTTTGAAAGAATGAGCACTTGCATATTTGGAACGGTTGGATTGTCGCCGTACGAAGAATTGAGCGTAACTTTTGGAAACGGCGTCCGTTTTGGGCCCATAAGTACTTTTTGGTAATGTAGCGACCGTTTTGGATTGAACTCACCACTTTGTCATGGCGTACGAGGGATTTTGGCCATTTTCGAAAGAATGATCGTTTGTATATTTAGAACGCTTGGAGAGTCGACGGACGAAGAATTGAGCGTAACTTTTGGACACGGTGTCCGTTTTGGGCCCATAAGAACTTTTGGGAAATGTAGCGACCGTTTTGGAATGAACTCACCACTTTGTCATGGCGTACGAGGGATTTTGGCCATTTTTCGAAAGAATGATCGCTTGTATATTTAGAACGCTTGGAGAGTCGACGGACGAAGAATTGAGCGTAACTTTTGGACACGACGTCCGTTTTGGGCCCATAAGTACTTTTTGGTAATGTAGCGACCGTTTTGGATTGAACTCACCACTTTGTCATGGCGTACGAGGGATTTTGGCCATTTTTCGAAAGAATGATCGTTTGTATATTTAGAAAACTTGGAGAGTCGACGGATGAAGAATTGAGCGTAACTTTTGGACACGGTGTCCATTTTGGGCCCATAAGTACTTTTTGGAAATGTAGCGATCGTTTTGGATTGAACACATTACTTCATCGTGACGTGCGAGGGATTTTGGCCATTTTTCAAAAGAATGAGCACTTGCATATTTAGAACTCTTGGAGAGTCTGCGGACGAAGAATTGAGAGTATTTTTTGCAGACGGTGTCCGTTTTGGGCCCATAAGAACTTTTTGGAAATGTAGCGACCGTTTTCGATTGAACTCACCATTTCATCGTGACGTATGAGGGATTTCGGCCATTTTTCGAAAGAATGAGCACTTGCGTATTTGGAACGCTTGGATTGTCGGCGTACGAAGAATTGAGCGTAACTTTTGCACACAGTGTCCGTTTTGGGCCCATAAGTACTTTTTGGAAATGTAGCGACCGTTTTGGATTGAACTCACAACTTCGTCCTGACGTAAGAGTGATTTTGGCCATTTTTCAAAGGAATGAGCGCTTGTATATTTAGAACGCTTGAAGAGTCATCGAACGAAGAATTGAGCGTAACTTTTGCACACGGTGTCCGTTTTGGGCCCATAAGTACTTTTGGGAAATGTAGCGACCGTTTTGGATTGAACTCACCACTTCGTCGTGACGTACGAGGGATTTTGGTAATTTTTCAAAAGAATGAGCACTTGCATATTTAGAAGGCTTGGATAGTCGGCGGACGAAGAATTGAGCGTAACATTTGCACAAGGTGTCCGTTTTGGGCCCACAAGAACTTTTTGGAAATGTAGCGACCGTTTTGGATTGAACTCACCACTTCGTCGTGACGTACGATTGATTTTGTCCATTTTTCAAAAGAATGAGCACTTGCATATTTGGAACGCTTGGATTCGGCGTACAAAGAATTGAGCGTAACTTTTGTACCCGTGTCCGTTTTGGGCCCATATGTACTTTTTGGAAATGTAGCGATCGTTTTGGATTGAACACATAACTTCATCGTGACGTACGAGGGATTTTGGCCATTTTTCTAAAGAATGAGCACTTGCATA
Organism: Olea europaea var. sylvestris; assembly: GCF_002742605.1. Classification (NCBI taxonomy): domain Eukaryota; kingdom Viridiplantae; phylum Streptophyta; class Magnoliopsida; order Lamiales; family Oleaceae; genus Olea; species Olea europaea. Next base: position 22,811 of record NW_019251996.1, on the reverse strand, counting down.
TTTGGAACGCTTGGATTGTCGGCGTACGAAGAATTGAGCATAACGTTTGCACACGTGTCAGTTTTGGGCCCATAAGTACTTTTTGGATATGTAGCGACCGTTTTGGATTGAACTCACAACTTCATCATGACGTACGAGTGATTTTGGCCATTTTTCGAATAAATGAGCGCTTGTATATTTAGAACGCTAGGAGAGCCGACGGACTAAGAATTAAGCGTAAGTTTTGCACACGGTGTCCGTTTTGGGCCCATAAGTACTTTTTTGAATTGTAGCGACCGTTTTGGATTGAACTCACCACTTCATCGTGACGTACGAGGGATTTTGGCCATTTTTCAAAAGAATGAGCACTTGCATATTTGGAACGCTTGGATTGTCGACGTACGAAGAATTGAGCGTAACTTTTGCACACGTGTCCGTTTTGGGCCCATAAGTACATTTTGAAATTGTAGCGATCGTTTTGGATTGAACACATTACTTCATCGTGACGCATGAGGAATTCTGGCAATTTTTCGAAAGAATGAGCACTTGCATATTTAGAACGCTTCGAGAGTCGACGGACGAAGAATTGAGCATAACTTTTGCACACGGTGTCCGTTTTGGGCCCACAAGAACTTTTTTGAAATGTAGCGACCGTTTTGGATTGAACTCACCACTTCATCGTGACGTACGAGGGATTTCGGCCATTTTTCAAAAGAATGAGCACTTGCATATTTGGAACGCTTGGATTGTCGACGTACGAAGAATTGAGCGTAACTTTTGCACACATGTCCGTTTTGGGCCCATAAGTACTTTTTGGAAATGTAGCGATCGTTTTGGATTGAACACATTACTTCATCGTGGCGTATGAGGGATTTTTGCCATTTTTCAAAAGAATGAGCGCTTGCATATTTAGAACTCTTGGAGAGTCGGCGGACGAAGAATTGAGAGTATTTTTTGCACACGGTGTCCGTTTTGGGCCCATAAGAACTTTTTGGAAATGTAGCGACCGTTTTCGATTGAACTCACCATTTCATCGTGACGTATCAGGGATTTCGGCCATTTTTCGAAAGAATGAGCACTTGCATATTTGGAACGGTTGGATTGTCGCCGTACGAAGAATTGAGCGTAACTTTTGTAAACGGCGTCCGTTTTGGGCCCATAAGTACTTTTTGGAAATGTAGCGACCGTTTTGGATTGAACTCACCACTTTGTCATGGCGTACGAGGGATTTTGGACATTTTTCGAAAGAATGATCGCTTGTATATTTAGAACGCTTGGAGAGTCGACGGACGAAGAATTGAGCGTAACTTTTGGACACGACGTCCGTTTTGGGCCCATAAGTACTTTTTGGTAATGTAGCAACCGTTTTGGATTGAACTCACAACTTCGTCCTGACGTACGAGTGATTTTGGCCATTTTTCAAAGGAATGAGCGCTTGTATATTTAGAACGCTTGAAGAGTCATCGGACGAAGAATTGAGCGTAACTTTTGCACACGGTGTGCGTTTTGGGCCCATAAGTACTTTTTGGAAATGTAGCGACCGTTTTGGATTGAACTCACCACTTCGTCGTGACGTACGAGGGATTTTTGCCATTTTTCAAAAGATTGAGCACTTGCATATTTAGAACTCTTGGAGAGTCGGCGGAGGAAGAATTGAGAGTATTTTATGCAGACGGTGTCCGTTTTGGGCCCATAAGAACTTTTTGGAAATGTAGCGACCATTTTCGATTGAACTCACCACTTCATCGTGACGTATGAGGGATTTCGGCCATTTTTCGAAAGAATGAGCACTTGCATATTTGGAACGGTTGGATTGTCACCGTACGAAGAATTGAGCGTAACTTTTGCAAACGGCGTCCGTTTTGGGCCCATTAGTACTTTTTGGAAATGTAGCGACCACTTTGGATTGAACTCACCACTTCGTCGTGACGTACGAGGGATTTTGGTAATTTTTCGAAAGAATGAGCACTTGCATATTTAGAACGCTTGGATAGTCGGCGGACGAGGAATTGAGCGTAACGTTTGCACACGGTGTCCATTTTGGGCCCGAAAGAACTTTTTGGAAATGTAGTGACCGTTTTAGATTGAACTCACCACTTCGTCGTGACGTACGAGCGATTTTGTCCATTTTTCAAAAGAATGAGAACTTGCATATTTGGAACGCTTGGATTGTTGGCGTACGAAGAATTGAACGTAACTTTTGTACACGGTGTCTGGTTTGGGCCCATAAGAACTTTTTGGAAATGTAGCGACCGTTTTTATTGAACTCACCATTCCGTCGTGATGTATGAGGGATTTCGGCCATTTTTCGAAAAATGAGCACTCGCATATTTGGAACGCTTGGATTGTCGCTGTACGAAGAATTGAGCGTAACTTTTGCGAACGGCGTCCGTTTTGGGCCCATAAGTACTTTTTGGAAATGTAGCGACCATTTTAGATTGAACTCACCACTTCATCGTGACGTACGAGGGATTTTGGCCATTTTTCAAAAGAATAAGCGCTTGTATATTTAGAACGCTTGGAGAGTTGACGGACGAAGAATTGAGCGTAACTGTTGCACACGGTGTCCGTTTTGGGCCCATAAGAACTTTTTGAAAATGTAGCGACCGTTTTGGATTGAACTCACCACTTCGTCGTGACGTACGTAGGATTTTGGCGATTTTTCGAATGAATGAGCACTTGCATATTTAGAATGCTTGGAGAGTCGACGTACGAAGAATTGAGCTTAACTTTTGCACACGGTGTCCATTTTGGGCCCATAAGAACTTTTTGGAAATGTAGCGACCGTTTTGGATTGAACTCACCACTTCATCGTGACGTATGAGGGATTTTAGCCATTTTTCGAAAGAATGAGCACTTGTACGTTTAGAACGCTTGGAGAGTCGACGGACGAAGAATTGAGCGTAAATTTTGCACACGGTGTCCGTTTTGGGCCCATAAGAACTTTTTGGAAATGTACCGACCGTTTTGGACTGAACTCTCCTCTTCGTCATGATGTACGAGGGATTTTAGTGATTTTTCGAAAGAATGAGCACTTGCATATTTAGAACGCTTGGAGAGTCGGCGTACGAAGAATTGAGCGTAACTTTTGCACACGGTGTCAGTTTTGGGCCCATAGGAACTTTTTGGAAATGGAGCGACCGTTTTGGATTGAACTCACCACTTCGTCGTGACGTACAAGGAATTTTGGTGATTTTTCGAAAGAATGAGCACTTGTACGTTTAGAACGCTTGGAGAGTCGGCGGACGAAGAATTGAGCGTAACTTTTGCACACGGTGTCCGTTTTGGGCCCATAAGAACTTTTTGGAAATGTAGCGACCGTTTTGGACTGAACTCTCCTCTTCGTCGTGATGTACGAGGGATTTTAGTGATTTTTCGAAAGAATGAGCACTTGCATATTTAGAACGCTTGGAGAGTCGGCGTACGAAGAATTGAGCATAACTTTTGCACACGGTGTCAGTTTTGGGCCCATAAGAACTTTTTGGAAATGTAGCAACCGTTTTGGATTGAACTCACCATTTCGTAGTGACGTATGAGGGATTTCGGCCATTTTTCAAAAGAATGAGCACTTGCATATTTGGAACGCTTGGATTGTCGCCGTACGAAGAATTGAGCGTAACTTTTGCAAACGACGTCCGTTTTGGGCCCATAAGTACTTTTTGGATATGTAGCGACCGTTTTGGATAGAACTCACCACTTTGTCGTGACGTATGAGGGATTTTGGCCATTTTTGGAAAGAATGAGCGCTTGTATATTTAGAACGCTTGGAGAGTCGGCGGACGAAGAATTGAGCGTAACTTTTGTACACGGTGTCCATTTTGGGCCCATAAGTACTTTTTGGAAATGTAGCGACCGTTTTGGATTGAACTCACCACTTCGTCGTGACGTATGGGGGAGCTCAACCATTTTTCGAAAGAATGAGCACTTGCATATTTAGAACGCTTGGATAGTCGGCGGACGAAGAATTGAGCGTAACATTTGCACACGGTGTCCGTTTTGGGCCCAGAAGAACTTTTTGGAAATGTAGCGACCGTTTTGGATTGAACTCACCACTTCGTCGTGACGTACAAGCGATTTTGTCCATTTTTCAAAAGAATGAGCACTTGCATATTTGGAACGCTTGGATTGTCGGCGTACGAAGAATTGAGCGTAACTTTTGCACACGTGTTCGTTTTGGGTCCATAAGTACTTTTTGGAAATGTAGCGATCATTTTGGATTGAACACATAACTTCATCGTGACGTACGAGGGATTTTGGCCATTTTTCTAAAGAATGAGCACTTGCATATTTGGAACGCTTGGATTGTCGGCGTACGAAGAATTGAGCGTAACATTTGCACACGTGTTCGTTTTGGGCCCATAAGTACTTTTTGGAAATGTAGCGACCGTTTTGGATTGAACTCACAACTTCATCATGACGTACGAGTGATTTTCACCATTTTTCGAAGGAATGAGCGCATGTATAATTAGAACACTTGGAGAGTCGACGGATGAAGAATTGAGCGTAAGTTTTGCACACGACATCCGTTTTGGGCCCATAAGTACTTTTTGGAATTGTAGCGACCGTTTTGGATTGAACTCACCACTTCGTCGTGACGTATGAGGGATTTTGGCAATTTTTCGAAAGAATGAGCACTTGCATATTTAGAACGCTTGGAGAGTCGGCGGACGAAGAATTGAGCGTAACTTTTGCACCCGGTATCCGTTTTGGGCCCACAAGAACTTTTTGGAAATGTAGCGACCGTTTTGGATTGAACTCACCACTTTGTCGTGACGTACGAGGGATTTCGGCCATTTTTCAAAAGAATGAGCACTTACATATTTGGAACGCTTGGATTGTCGGCGTACGAAGAATTGAGCGTAACTTTTGCACACGTGTCCGTTTTGGGCCCATAAGTACTTTTTGGAAATGTAGCGATCGTTTTGGATTGAACACATTACTTCATCGTGACGTACGAGGGATTTTGGCCATTTTTCAAAAGAATGAGCACTTGCATATTTAGAACACTTGGAGAGTCGGCGGACGAAGAATTGAGAGTATTTTATGCACACGGTGTCCGTTTTGGGCCCATAAGAACTTTTTGGAAATGTAGCGACCATTTTCGATTGAACTAACCACTTCATCGTGACGTATGAGGGATTTCGGCCATTTTTCGAAAGAATGAGCACTTGCATATTTGGAACGGTTGGATTGTCGCCGTACGAAGAATTGAGCGTAACTTTTGCAAACGGCGTCCGTTTTGGGCCCATAAGTACTTTTTGGAAATGTAGCGACCACTTTGGATTGAACTCACCACTTTGTCGTGGCGTACGAGGGATTTTGGCCATTTTTCGAAAGAATGATCGCTTGTATATTTAGAACTCTTAGAGAGTCGACGGACGAAGAATTGAGCGTAACTTTTGCACACGGTGTCCGTTTTGGGCCCATAAGAACTTTTTGGAATTGTAGCAACCGTTTTGGATTGAACTCACCGCTTCGTCGTGACGTACGAGGTATTTTGACGATTTTTCGAAAGAATGAGCAGTTGCATATTTAGAACGCTTGGAGAGTCGGCGTACGAAGAATTGAGCGTAACTTTTGCACACGATGTCAGTTTTGGGCCCATAAGAACTTTTTAGAAATGTAGCGACAGTTTTGGATTGAGCTCACCACTTCGTCGTGACATGTGAGGGATTTCGGCCATTTTTTGAAAGAATGAGCACTTGCATATTTGGATCGCTTGGACTGTCGGCGTACGAAGAATTGAGCGTAACTTTTGCACATGGTATCCGTTTTGGGCCCATAAGTACTTTTTGGAAATGGAGCGGCCGTTTTGGATTGAACTCACCACTTCATCATGATGTACGAGGGATTTTGGTGATTTTTTGAAAGAATGAGCCCTTGCATATGAAGAACGCTTGGAGTGTCGGAGGACGAAGAATTGAGCGTAACTTTTGCACACGGTGTCCGTTTTGGGCCAATAAGTACTTTTTGGAAATGTAGCGACCGTTTTGGATTGAACTCACCACTTCGTCGTGACGTATGAGGGATTTCGACCATTTTTCGAAAGAATGAGCACTTGCATATTTGGAAAGCTTGGATTGTCGGCGTACGAAGAATTGGGCGTAACTTTTGTACACGGTGTTCGTTTTGGGCCCATAAGAATTTTTGGAAATGTAGCGACCGTTTTGGATTGAACTCACCACTTCATCGTGACGTATGAGGGATTTCGGCCATTTTTCGAAAGAATGAGCACTTGCATATTTGGAACGCTTGGATTGTCTGCATATGAAGAATTGAGCGTAACTTTTGCACACGGTGTCTGTTTTGGGCCCATAAGTACTTTTTGGAATTGTAGCGACCGTTTTGGATTGAACTCACCACTTCGTCGTGACGTACGAGGGATTTTGGCCATTTTTCGAAAGAATGAGCACTTGCATATTTAGAAGGCTTGGAGAGTCGGTGGACGAAGAATTGAGCGTAACTTTTGCACACGTTGTCCGTTTTGGGCCCACAAGAACTTTTTGGAAATGTAGCGGCAGTTTTGGATTGAACTCACCACTTCATCATGACGTATGAGGGATTTCGCCCATTTTTCGAAAGAATGAGCACTTGCATATTTGGAACGCTTGGATTGTCGACGTACGAAGAATTTAGCGTAACTTTTGTACACGGTGTCCGGTTTGGTCCCATAAGAACTTTTTGGAAATGTAGCGACCGTTTTTGATTGAACTCACCATTTCGTCATGATGTATGAGGGATTTCGGCCATTTTTCGAAAAATGAGCACTTGCATATTTGGAACGCTTGGATTGTCGCCGTACGAAGAATTGAGCGTAACTTTTGCAAACGGCGTCCGTTTTGGGCCCATAAGTACTTTTTGAAAATGTAGCGACCATTTTGGATTAAACTCACCACTTCGTCGTGACGTACGAGGGATATTGGCCATTTTTCGAAAGAATGAGCGCTTATATATTTACAACGCTTGGAGAGTCGGCGGACGAAGAATTGAGCGTAACGTTTGCACAAGGTGTCCGTTTTGGGCCCATAAGAACTTTTTGAAAATGTAGCGAACGTTTTGGATTGAACTCACCACTTCGTTGTGATGTACGTGGAATTTTGGCGATTTTTCGAATGAATGAGCACTTGCATATTTAGAACTCTTGGAGAGTCGACGTACGAAGAATTGAGCGTAACGTTTGCACACTGTGTCCATTTTGGGCCCATAAGAACTTTTTGGAAATGTAGCGATCGTTTTGGATTGAACTCACCACTTCGTTGTGACTTATGAGGGATTTCAGCCATTTTTCGAAAGAATGAGCACTTGTATATTTGGAACGCTTGGATTGTCGGCGTACGAAGAATTGAACGTAACTTTTGCACAAGTGTCCGTTTTGGGCCGATAAGTACTTTTTGGAAATGTTGCGACCGTTTTGGATTGAACTCAAAACGTCATCGTGACGTATGAGGGATTTTGGCTATTTTTCAAAAGAATGAGCACTTGCATATTTGGAACGCTTGGATTGTCGCAGTACGAGGAATTGAGCGTAACTTTTTCAAACGGTGTCCGTTTTGGGCCCATAAGTACTTTTTGGAAATGTAGCGACCGTTTTGGATTGAACTCACCACTTCATCGTGACATACGAGGGATTTTAGCCATTTTTCGAAAGAATGAGCGCTTGTATGTTTAGAACGCTTGGAGTGTCGGCGGACGAAGAATTGAGCGTAACTTTTGCACACGGTGTCCGTTTTGGGCCAATAAGAACTTTTTTGAAATGTAGCGACCGTTTTGGACTGAACTCTCCTCTTCGTCGTGACGTACGAGGGATTTTAGTGATTTTTCGAAAGAATGAGCACTTGCATAATTAGAACGCTTGGAGAGTCGGCGTACGAAGAATTGAGCGTAACTTTTGCACACGGTGTCCGTTTTGGGCCCATAAGAACTTTTTGGAAATGTAGCAACCGTTTTGGATTGAACTCACCACTTCATCGTGATGTATGAGGGATTTCAGCCATTTTTTGAAAGAATGAGCACTTGCATATTTGGAACGCTTGGATTGTCGCCGTACGAAGAATTGAGCGTAACTTTTGCAAACGGCGCCCGTTTTGGGCCCATAAGTACTTTTTGGATATGTAGCGACCGTTTTGGATAGGACTCACCACTTTGTCGTGACGTACGAGGGATTTTGACCTTTTTTGGAAAGAATGAGCGCTTGTATATTTAGAATGCTTGGAGAGTCGGCGGACGAAGAATTGAGCGTAACTTTTTTACACGGTGTCCGTTTTGGGCCCATAAGTACTTTTTGGAAATGTGGCGACCGTTTTGGATTGAACACACAGCTTCAACGTTACGCACGATGGATTTTGGCCATTTTTCGAAAGAATGCGCACTTGCATATTTAGAACGCTTGGAGAGTCGGCGGACGAAGAATTGAGAGTAACTTTTGCACACGGTGTCCGTTTTGGGCCCATAAGTACTTTTTGGAAATGCAGTGACCGTTTTGGATTGAACTCACCACTTCGTCGTGACGTACGAGTGATTTTGGCCATTTTTCGAAAGAATGCGCACTTGCATATTTAGAACGCTTGGAGAGTCGGCGGACGAAGAATTGAGAGTAACTTTTGCACACGGTCTCCGTTTTGGGCCCATAAGAACTTTTTGGAAATGTAGCGACCGTTTTGGATTGAACTCACAACTTCATCGTGACGTATGAGGGATTTCGGCCATTTTTCGAACGAATGAGCACTTTCGTATTTGGAACGCTTGGATTGTCGACGTATGAAGAATTGAGCGTAACTTTTGCACACGGTGTCCATTTTGGGCCCATAAGTACTTTTTGGAAATGCAGTGACCGTTTTGGATTGAACTCACCACTTCGTCGTGACGTACGAGTGATTTTGGCCATTTTTCGAAAGAATGATCGCTAGCATATTTAGAACGCTTGGAGTGTCGGCGGACGAAAAATTGAGAGTAACTTTTGCACACGGTGTCCGTTTTGGGACCATAAGTACTTTTTGGAAATGAAGCCACCATTTTGGATTGAAATCACCACTTCATCGTGACTTATGAGGGATTTCAACCATTTTTCAAAAGAATGAGCACTTGCATATTTGGAACGCTTGGATTGTCGCTGTACAAAGAATTGAGCGTAACCTTTGCACACGGTGTCAGTTTAGGGCCCATAAGAACTTTTTGGAAATGTAGCGACAGTTTTGGATTGAACTCACCACTTCGTCGTGATGTGTGAGGGATTTCGGCCATTTTTCGAAAGAATGAGCACTTGCATATTTGGATCGCTTGGATTGTCGGCGTACGAAGAATTGAGCGTAACTTTTGCACATGGTATCCGTTTTGGGCCCATAAGTACTTTTTGGAAATGGAGCGGCCGTTTTGGATTGAACTCACCACTTCGTCGTGACGTACGAGGGATTTTGGTGATTTTTCAAAAGAATGAGCCCTTGCATATTAAGAACGCTTGGAGTGTCGGAGGACGAGGAATTGAGCGTAACTTTTGCACACGGTGTCCGTTTTGGGGCAATAAGTACTTTTTGGAAATGTAGCGACCGTTTTGGATTGAACTCACCACTTCGTCGTGACGTATGAGTGATTTTGGCCATTTTTCGAAAGAATGAGCACTTGCACATTTAGAACGCTTGGAGAGTCGGCGTACGAAGAATTGAGCGTAACTTTTGCACACGGTGTCCGTTTTGGGCCCATAAGAACTTTTTAGAAATGTAGCAACCATTTTGGATAGAACTCACCACTTCATCGTGATGTATGAGGGATTTCAGCCATTTTTCGAAAGAATGAGCACTTGCATATTTGGATCGCTTGGGTTGTCGGCGTACGAAGAATTGAGCGTAACTTTTGCACAGGTATCCGTTTTGGGCCCATAAGTACTTTTTGGAAATGGAGCAACCATTTTCTATTGAACTCACCACTTCGTCGTGACGTACGAGGGATTTTGGTGATTATTCGAAAGAATGAGCACTTGCATATTTAGAACGCTTGGAGTGTCGGCGGACGAAGAATTGAGCGTAACTTTTGCACACGGTGTCCGTTTTGGGCCCATAAGTACTTTTTGGAAATGTAGCGACCGTTTTGGATTTAACTCACCACTTCGTCGTGACGTATGAGGGATTTCGGCCATTTTTCAAAAGAACGAGCACTTGCATATTTGGAACGCTTGGATTGCACGTACGAAGAATTGAGCGTAACTTTTGTACATGGTGTCCAGTTTGGGCCCATAAGAATTTTTTGGAAATGTAGCGACCGTTTTGGATTGAACTCACCATTTCGTCATGATGTATGAGGGATTTCGGCCATTTTTTGAAAGAATGAGCACTTGCATATTTGGAACTCTTGGATTGTCCCCGAACGAAGAATTGAGCGTAACTTTTGCGAACGGCATCCGTTTTGGGCCCATAAGTACTTTTTGGAAATGTAGCGACCGTTTTGGATTGATCTCACCACTTCGTCGTGACGTACGAGGGATTTTGGCCATTTTTTGAAAGTATGAGCACTTGTATATTTACAACGCTTGGAGAGTCGACGGACGAAGAATTGAACGTAACTTTTGCACACGGTGTCCGTTTGGGCCCATAAGAACTTTTTGAAAATGTAGCAATCGTTTTGGATTGAACTCACCACTTCATCGTGACCTACGAGGTATTTTGGCGATTTTTTGAAAAAATGAGCACTTGCATATTTAGAACGCTTGGAGAGTCGGCGTACAAAGAATTGAGAATAACTTTTGCACACGGTATCAGTTTTGGGCCCATAAGAACTTTTTGGAAATGTAGCGATTCGTCGTGACGTATGAGGGAATTCGGCCATTTTTCGAAGGAATGAGCACTTGCATATTTGGATCGCTTGGGTTGTCGGCGTACGAAGAATTGAGCGTAACTTTTGCACACGGTATCCGTTTGGGGCCCATAAGTACTTTTTGGAAATGGAGCAACCATTTTGTATTGAACTCACCACTTCGTCGTGACGTACGAGGGATTTTGGTGATTATTCGAAAGAATGAGCACTTGCATATTTAGAACACTTGGAGTGTTGGCGGACGAAGAATTGAGCGTAACTTTTGCACACGGTGTCCGTTTTGGGCCCATAAGTACTTTTTAGAAATGTAGCGGCCGTTTTGGATTGAACTCACCACTTCGTCGTGATGTATGAGGGATTTTGGCCATTTTTCGAAAAAATGAGCACTTGCATATTTAGAACGCTTGAAGAGTCGACGGACGAAGAATTGAGCGTAGCTTTTGCACACGGTGTCCGTTTCGGGCCCATAAGTACTTTTTAGAAATGTAGCGGCCGTTTTGGATTGAACTCACCACTTCGTCGTGATGTATGAGGGATTTTGGCCATTTTTCGAAAAAATGAGCACTTGCATATTTAGAACGCTTGAAGAGTCGACGGACGAAGAATTGAGCGTAGCTTTTGCACACGGTGTCCGTTTTGGGCCCATAAGTACTTTTTGGAAATGTAGCGACCGTTTTGGATTGAGCTCACCACTTAGTCCTGACTTATGAGGGATTTCGGCCATTTTTTGAAAGAATGAGCACTTGCATATTTGGAACGCCTGGATTGTCGGCGTACGAAGAATTGAGTGTAACTTTTGCAAACGGCGTCCGTTATGGGCCCATATGTACTTTTTGGAACTTGGAGAGTCAGCGGACGAAGAATTGAGCGTAACTTTTTCACACGGTGTCCATTTTGGGCAGATAAGTACTTTTTAGAAATGTAGCAACCGTTTTGGATTGAACTCACCACTTCGTCGTGACTTATGAGGAATTTCGGCCATTTTTCGAAAGAATGAGCACTTGCATATTTGGAATGCTTAGATTGTCGGCGTATGAAGAATTGGACGTAACTTTTGCACACGGTATCCGTTTTGGGCCCATAAGTACTTTTTGGAAATGGAGCAACCATTTTCAATTGAACTCACCACTTCATCGTGACGTATGAGGGATTTTGGCCATTTTTCAAAAGAATGAGCGCTTGCATATTTGGAACGCTTAGATTGTTGGCGTATGAAGAATTGAGCATAACTTTTGAACACGGTGTCCGTTTTGGGACCATAAGTACTTTTTGGAAATGTAGTGACCGTTTTGGATTGAACTCACCACTTCGTCGTGACGTACGAGTGATTTTGGCCATTTTTTGAAAGAATGATCGCTAGCATATTTAGAACGCTTGGAGTGTCGGCGGACGAAGAATGGAGCGTAACTTTCGCACACGGTGTCCGTTTTGGGCCCATAAGTACTTTTTAGAAATGTAGCGACCGTTTTGGATTGAACTCACCACTTCTTCGTGGCTTATGAGGGATTTCGGCCATTTTTCGAAGGAATGAGCACTTGCATATTCGGAACGCTTGGATTGTCGCCGTACGAAGAATTGAGCGTAACTTTTGCACACGGTGTCCGTTTTGGGCCCATAAGAACTTTTTGGAAATGTAGCGACCGTTTTGGGTTGAACTCACCACTTCGTCGTGACGTACGAGGGATTTTAGCCATTTTTCGAAAGAATGAGCACTTGCATATTCGGAACGCTTGGATTGTCGGCGTACGAAGAATTGAGTGCAACTTTTGCACACGGTATCCATTTTGGGCCCATAAGTAGTTTCGGAAATGTGGCGATCGTTTTGGGTTGAACTCACCACTTCGTCGTGACGTACGAGGGATTTTAGCCATTTTTCGAAAGAATGAGCACTTGCATATTTGGAACGCTTGGAGAGTCGGCGAACGAAGAATTGAGCGTAACTTTTGCACACGGTGTCCGTTTTGGGCCCATAAGAACGTTTTGGAAATGTAGAGACCGTTTTGGATTGAACTCACCACTTCTTCGAGACGTACGAGGTATTTTGGCAATTTTTCGAAAGAATGAGCACTTGCATATTTACAATGCTTGGAGAGTCGGCGTACGAAGAATTGAGCGTTACTTTTGCACGCGGTGTCAGTTTTGGGCCCATAAGAACTTTTTGAAAATGTAGCGACCATTTTGGATTGAACTCACCACTTCGCCGTGACGTATGAGCGATTTTGGCCATTTTTTGAAAGAATGAGCACTTGCATATTTGGAAAGCTTGGATTATCGGCGTACGAAGAATTGGGCGTAACTTTTGCACACGGTGTCCGTTTTGGGCCCATAAGTACTTTTTGGAAATGTAGCGACCGTTTTGGATTGAACTCACCACTTCGTCGTGACGTATGAGGAATTTCGGCCATTTTTCGAAAGAATGAGCACTTGCATATTTGGAACGCTTGGATTGTCGGCGTTCGAAGAATTGAGTGTAACTTTTGCACACGGTGTCCGTTTTGGGCCCATAAGAACTTTTTGAAAATGTAGCGACCATTTTGGATTGAACTCACCACTTTGTCGTGACGTACGAGGGATTTTGGCCATTTTTGGAAAGAATGAGCGCTTGTATATTTAGAACGCTTGGAGAGTCGGCGGACGAAGAATTGAGCGTAACTTTTGTACACGGTGTCCGTTTTGGGCCCATAAGTACTTTTTGGAAATGTAGCAACCGTTTTGAATTGAACACACAACTTCATCATTACGCATGAAGGATTTTGGCCATTTTTCGAAAGAATGAGCACTTGCATATTTAGAATGCTTGGAGAGTCGGCGGACGAAGAATTGAGAGTAACTTTTGCACACGGTGTCCGTTTCGGGACCATAAGAACTTTTTGGAAATGTAGCGACAGTTTTGGATTGAACTCACCATTTCGTCGTGATGTATGAGGGATTTCGGCCATTTTACGAAAGAATGAGCACTTGCATATTTGGAAAGCTTGGATTGTCGGCGTACGAAGAATTGGGCGGAACTTTTGCACACGGTGTCCTTTTTGTGCCCATAAGAACTTTTTGGAAATGTAGCCACCGTTTTGGATTGAACTCACCACTTCATCGTGACGTATGAGGGATTTCGGCCATTTTTCGAAAGAATGAGCACTTGCATATTTGGAATGCTTAAATTGTCAGCGTATGAAGAATTGAGCTTAACTTTTGCACACGGTGTCCGTTTTGGGCCCATAAGTACTTTTTGGAAATGTAGCGACCGTTTTGGATTGAACTCACCACTTCGTCGTGACGTACGAGTGATTTTGGCCATTTTTCGAAAGAATGATCGCCTGCATATTTAGAACGCTTGGAGTGTCGACGGACGAAGAATTGAGCATAACTTTTGCACACTGTGTCCGTTTTGGGCCCATAAGTACTTTTTGGAAATGGAGCCACCGTTCTGGATTGAACTCACCACTTCATCGTGACTTATGAGGGATTTTGGCCATTTTTTGAAAGGATGAGCACTTGCATAGTTGGAATGCTTGGATTGTCGACGTACGAAGAATTGGGTGTAACTATTGCACACGGTGTCCGTTTTGGGCCCATAAGTACTTTTTGGAAATGTAGCAACCGTTTTGGATTGAACTCACGACTTGGTCGTGACGTACGAGTGATTTTGACCATTTTTCGAAGGAATGAGCGCTTGTCTATTTAGAACGCTTGGAGAGTTGATGGACGAAGAATTGAGCGTAACTTTTGCACACGGTGTCCGTTTTTGGCCCATAAGTACTTTTTGGATTTGTAGCGACCGTTTTGGATTGAACTCACCACTTCATCGTGACGTACAAGGGATTTTGGCGATTTTTCGAAAGGACAAGCACTTGCATATTTGGATCGCTTGGATTGTCGACGTACGAAGAATTGAGCATAACTTTTGTACACGTGTCCGTTTTGGGCCGATAAGTACTTTTCGAAAATGTAGCAGTCGTTTTGGATTGAACTCAAAACTTCATCGTGAAGTACGAGGGATTTTGGCCATTTTTCGAAAGAATGAGCACTTGCATATTTAGAACGCTTAGAGAGTTGACGTACGAAGAATTGAGCGTAACTTTTGTACACGTTGTCCATTTTGGGCCCATAAGAACTTTTTGGAAATGTAGCGACCGTTTTGGATTGAACTCACCACTTCGTCATGACGTATGAGGGATTTCAGCCATTTTTCGAAAGAATGAGCACTTGCATATTTGGATCGCTTGGATTGTCGGCGTACGAAGAATTGAGCGTAACTTTTGCACACGTGTCCGTTTTGGGCCGATAAGTAATTTTCGAAAATGTAGCAATCGTTTTGGATTGAACTCAAAACTTCATCGTGACGTACGAGAGATTTTGGCCATTTTTCGAAAGAATGAGCACTTGCATATTTAGAACGCTTAGAGAGTCGACGGACGAAGAATTGAGCGTAACTTTTGTACACGGTATCCGTTTTGAGCCCACAAGAACTTTTTGGAAATGTAGCGACCATTTTGGATTTAACTCACCATTTCGTCGTGACGTATGAGGGATTTCGGCAATTTTTCAAAAGAATGAGCACTTGCATATTTGGAATGCTTGGATTGTCGCAGTACGAGGAATTGAGAGTAACTTTTGCAAACGATGTCCGTTTTGGGCCCATAAGTACTTTTTGGAAATGTAGCGACCGTTTTGGATTGAAATCACCACTTCGTCGTGACGTACGAGATATTTTAGCCATTTATCGAAAGAATGAGAGCTTGTATGTTTAGAACGCTTGGAGAGTCGGCGGACGAAGAATTGAGCGTAACTTTGGCACACGGTATCCGTTTTGGGCCCATAAGAACTTTTTGGAAATGTAGCGACCATTTTGGACTGAACTCTCCTCTTCATCGTGACGTACGAGGGATTTTGGCGATTTTTGAAAGAATGAGCAATTACATATTTAGAACGCTTGGAGAGTCGGCGTACGAAGAATTGAGCGTAACTTTTGCACACGGTGTCCGTTTTGGGCCCATAAGAACTTTTGGGAAATGCAACGACCGTTTTGGATTGAACTCACCACTTCATCGTGACGTATGAGAGATTTTGCCCATTTTTCGAAAGAATGAGCACTTGCATATTTGGAATGCTTGGATTGTCGCCGTACGAAGAATTGAGCGTAACTTTTGCAAATGGCGTCCGTTTTGGGCCCATAAGTACTTTTTGGAAATGTAGCGACCGTTTTAGATTGAACTCACCACTTTATCGTGACGTACGAGGGATTTTGGTGATTTTTGGAAAGAATGAGCACTTGTATATTTAGAACGCTTGGAGAGTCAGCGGACGAAGAATTGAGCGTAACTTTTGTACACGGTGTCCGTTTTAGGCCCATAAGTACTTTTTGGAAATGTAACGACCGTTTTGGATTGAACACACAACTTCATCATTACGCACGATGGATTTTGGCCATTTTTCGAAAGAATGAGCCCTTGCATATTTAGAATGCTTGAAGAGTCGGCGGACGAAGAATTGAGCGTAACTTTTGCACACGGTGTCCGTTTTGGGCCCAAAAGAACTTTTTGGAAATGTAGCGACCATTTTGGATTGAACTCACAATTTCATCATGACGCACGAGGGATTTTGGCAATTTTTCGAAAGAATAAGCACTTGTATATTTAGAACGCTTGGAGAGTCTGGGGACGAAGATTTGAGCGTAACTTTTGCACACGGTTTCCGTTTTGGGCCCACAAGAACTTTTTGGAAATGTAGCGACCGTTTTGGATTGAACTCACCGGTCGTCGTGACGCACGAAGGATTTGGGCCATTTTTCAAAAGAATGAGCACTTGCTTATTTGGAACGCTTGGATTGTCGGCGTACGAAGAATTGAGCGTAACTTTTGTACACGGTGTCTGTTTTGGGCCCATAAGTACTTTTTGGAAATGTAGCGACCGTTTTGGATTGAGCACACAACTTCATTGTGACGCACGCCGGATTTTGGCCATTTTTCAAAAGATTGAGCACTAGCATATTTAGAATGCTTGGAGAGTCGGCAGACGAAGAATTGAGCGTAACTTTTGCACGGTGTTCGTTTTGGGCCCATAAGAACTTTTTGGAAATGTAGCGACCGTTTTGGATTGAACTCACCACTTCATCGTGACGTAAAAGGGATTTTGGCGATTTTTCGAAAGAATGAGCACTAGCATGTTTAGAATGCTTGGAGAGTCGGCGGACGAAGAATTGAGCGTAACTTTTGCACACGGTGTCCGTTTTGGGCCCATAAGAACTTTTTGGAAATGTAGCGCCCGTTTTGGATTGAACTCACCACTTCATCGTAACGTACGAGGGATTTCGGCTATTTTTTGAAAGAATAAGCATTTGCATATTAGAACGCTTGGAGAGTCGGTGGACGAAGAATTGAGCGTAACTTTTGCACACGATGTCCGTTTTGGGCCCACAAGAACTTTTTGTAAAGGTGGTGACCGTTTTGGACTGAACTCTCCTCTTCGTCGTGACGTACGAGGGATTTTAGTGATTTTTCGAAAGAATGAGCACTTGCACATTTAGAACGCTTGGAGAGTCGGCGTACGAAGAATTGAGCGTAACTTTTGCACACGGTGTCCGTTTTGTGCCCATAAGAACTTTTTGGAAACGTAGCAACCGTTTTGGATTGAACTCACCACTTCATCGTGATGTATGAGGGATTTCGGCCATTTTTCGAAAGAATGAGCACTTGCATATTTGGAACGCTTAGATTGTCGCCGTACGAAGAATTGAGCGTAACTTTTGCAAACGGCGCCCGTTTTGGGCCCATAAGTACTTTTTGGATATGTAGCGACCGTTTTGGATAGAACTCACCACTTTGTCGTGACATACGAGGGATTTTGGCCATTTTTGGAAAGAATGAGCGCTTGTATATTTAGAACGCTTGGAGAGTCGGCGGACGAAGAATTGAGCGTAACTTTTTTACACGGTGTCCGTTTTGGGCCCATAAGTACTTTTTGGAAATGTAGCGACCGTGTTGGATTGAACACACAGCTTCATCGTTACGCACAACGGATTTTGGCCATTTTTCGAAAGAATGAGCACTTGCATATTTAGAATGCTTGGAGAGTCGGCGGACGAAGAATTGAGTCTAACTTTTGCACACGGTGTCCATTTTGGGCCCATAAGAACTTTTTGAAAATGTAGCGACCGTTTTGGATTGAACTCACCACTTCGTCGTGACGTATGAGGGATTTCGGCCATTTTTCGAAAGAATGAGCACTTGCATATTTCGAAAGTTTGGATTGTCGGCGTACGAAGAATTGGGCATAACTTTTGCACACGGTGTCCGTTTTGGGCCCATAAGAACTTTTGGAAATGTAGCGACCGTTTTGGATTGAACTCACCACTTCATCGTGACGTATGAGGGATTTCGGCCATTTTTCGAAAGCATGAGCACTTGCATATTTGGAACGCTTGGATTGTCGGCGTATGAAGAATTGAGCGTAACTTTTGCACACGGTGTCCATTTTGGGCCCATAAGTACTTTTTGGAAATGTAGCGACCGTTCTGGATTGAACTCACCACTTCATCGTGACGTATGAGGGATTTCGGCCATTTTTCGAAAGCATGAGCACTTGCATATTTGGAACGCTTGGATTGTCGGCGTATGAAGAATTGAGCGTAACTTTTGCACACGGTGTCCATTTTGGGCCCATAAGTACTTTTTGGAAATGTAGCGACCGTTCTGGATTGAACTCACCACTTCATCGTGACGTATGAGGGATTTCGGCCATTTTTCGAAAGCATGAGCACTTGCATATTTGGAACGCTTGGATTGTCGGCGTATGAAGAATTGAGCGTAACTTTTGCACACGGTGTCCATTTTGGGCCCATAAGTACTTTTTGGAAATGTAGCGACCGTTTTGGATTGAACTCACCACTTCGTCGTGACGTACGAGTGATTTTGGCCATTTTTCGAAAGAACGATCACCTGCATATTTAGAACGCTTGGAGTGTCGACGGACGAAGATTTGAGCATAACTTTTGCACACTGTGTCCGTTTGGGGCCCATAAGTACTTTTTGGAAATGTAGCCACCGTTCTGGATTGAACTCACCACTTCATCGTGACTTATGAGGGATTTCGGCCATTTTTTGAAAGGATGAGCACTTGCATATTTGGAATGCTTGGATTGTCGGCGTACGAAGAATTGGGTGTAATTTTGCGCACGGTGTCCGTTTTGGGCCCATAAGTACTTTTTGGAAATGTAGCGACTGTTTTGGATTGAACTCACGACTTGGTCGTGACGTACGAAAGATTTTGACCATTTTTCGAAGGAATGAGCGCTTGTCTATTTAGAACGCTTGGAGAGTTGATGGACGAAGAATTGAGCGTAACTTTTGCACACGGTGTCCGTTTTTGGCCCATAAGTACTTTTTGGATTTGTAGCGATCGTTTTGGATTGAATTCACCACTTCGTCGTGACGTACAAGGGATTTTGGCTATTTTTTGAAAGGATGAGCACTTGCATATTTGGATCGCTTGGATTGTCGGCGTACGAAGAATTGAGCATAACTTTTGCACACGTGTCCGTTTTGGGCCGATAAGTACTTTTCGGAAATGTAGCAGTCGTTTTGGATTGAACTCAAAACTTCATCGTGACGTACGAGGGATTTTGGCCATTTTTCGAAAGAATGAGCACTTGTATATTTAGAACGCTTAGAGAGTCGGCGTACGAAGAATTGAGAGTAACTTTTGCACACGGTGTCCATTTTGGGCCCATAAGAACTTTTTGGAAATGTAGCGACCGTTTTGGACTGAACTCTCCTCTTCATCGTGACGTACGAGGGATTTTGGCAATTTTTGAAAGAATGAGCAATTGCATATTTAGAACGCTTGGAGAGTCGGCGTACGAAGAATTGAGCGTAACTTTTGCACACGGTGTCCGTTTTGGGCCCATAAGAACTTTTTGGAAATGCAACGACCGTTTTGGATTGAACTCACCACTTCATCGTGACGTATGAGGGATTTTAGCCATTTTTCGATAGAATGAGCACTTGCATATTTGGAATGCTTGGATTGTCGCCGTACGAAGAATTGAGCGTAACTTTTGCAAATGGCGTCCGTTTTGGGACCATAAGTACTTTTTGGAAATGTAGCGACCGTTTTGGATTGAACTCACCACTTTGTCGTGACGTACGAGGGATTTTGGTGATTTTTGGAAAGAATGAGCACTTGTATATTTAGAACGCTTGGAGAGTCAGCGAACGAAGAATAGAGCGCAACTTTTGTACACGGTGTCCGTTTTGGGCCCATAAGTACTTTTTGGAAATGTAGCGACCGTTTTGGATTGATCACACAACTTCATCATTACGCACGATGGATTTTGGCGATTTTTCGACAGAATGAGCCCTTGCATATTTAGAATGCTTGGAGAGTCGGCGGACGAAGAATTGAGTGTAACTTTTGCACACGGTGTCCGTTTTGGGCCCAAAAGAACTTTTTGGAAACGTAGCGACCATTTTGGATTGAACTCACAACTTCATCGTGACGCACGAGGGATTTTGGCAATTTTTTGAAAGAATAAGCACTTGTATATTTAGAATGCTTGGATAGTCGGGGGACGAAGAATTGAGCGTAACTTTTGCACACGGTGTCCGTTTTGGGCCCACAAGAACTTTTTGGAAATGTAGCGACCGTTTTGGATTGAACTCACCACGTCGTCGTGACGCACGAAGGATTTTGGCCATTTTTCAAAAGAATGAGCACTTGCATATTTGGAACGCTTGGATTGTCGGCGTACGAAGAATTGAGCGTAACTTTTGCACACGGTGTCCGTTTTGGGCCCATAAGTACTTTTTGAAAATGTACCGACATCTCTGGATTGAGCACACAACTTCATTGTGACGCACAATGAATTTTGACCATTTTTCAAAAGAATGAGCACTTGCATATTTAGAATGCTTGGAGAGTCGGCAGACGAAGAATTGAGCGTAACTTTTGCACACGGTGTCCATTTTGGGCCCATAAGAACTTTTTGGAAATGTACCGACCGTTTTGGATTGAACTCACCACTTCATCGTGACGTACAAGGGATTTTAGCGATTTTTCAAAAGAATGAGCACTTGCATATTTAGAATGCTTGGAGAGTCGGCGGACGAAGAATTGAGCGTAACTTTTGCACACGGTGTCCGTTTTGGGCCCATAAGAACTTTTTGGAAATGTAGCGTCCGTTTTGGATTGAACTCACCACATCGTCGTGACGTACGAGGGATTTCAGCTATTTTTCGAAAGAATAAGCATTTGCATATTTAGAATGCTTGGAGAGTCGGTGGACGAAGAATTGAGCGTAACTTTTGCACACGGTGTCCGTTTTGGGCCCACAAGAACTTATTGTAAATGTAGCGACCGTTTTGGACTGAACTCTCCTTTTCGTCGTGACGTACGAGGGATTTTAGTGATTTTTCGAAAGAATGAGCACTTGCATATTTAGAACGCTTGGAGAGTCGGCGTACGAAGAATTGAGCGTAACTTTTGCACACGGTGTCCGTTTTGGGCCCATAAGAACTTTTTGGAAATGTAGCAACCGTTTTGGATAGAACTCACCACTTCATCGTGATGTATGAGGGATTTCAGCCATTTTTCGAAAGAATGAGCACCTGCATATTTGGAACGCTTAGATTGTCGCAGTACGAAGAATTGAGCGTAACTTTTGCAAACGACGCCCGTTTTGGGCCCATAAGTACTTTTTGGATATGTAGCGACCGTTTTGGATAGAACTCACCACTTTGTCGTGACGTACGAGGGATTTTGGCCATTTTTGGAAAGAATGAGCTCTTGTATATTTAGAACGCTTGGAGAGTCGACGGACGAAGAATTGAGCGTAACTTTTTTACATGGTGTCCGTTTTGGGCCCATAAGTACTTTTTGGAAATGCAGCGACCGTTTTGGATTGAACACACAGCTTCATCGTTACGCACGACGGATTTTGGTCATTTTTCGAAAGAATGAGCACTTGCATATTTAGAATGCTTGGAGAGTCGGCGGACGAAGAATTGAGAGTAACTTTTGCACACGGTGTCCGTTTTGGGCCCATAAGAACTTTTTGGAAATGTAGCGACCGTTTTGGATTGAAATCACCACTTCGTCGTGACGTATGAGGGATTTCAGCCATTTTTCGAAAGAATGAGCACTTGCATATTTGGAAAGCTTGGATTGTCGGCGTACGAAGAATTGGGCATAACTTTTGCACACGGTGTCCGTTTTGGGCCCATAAGAACTTTTGGAAATGTAGCGACCGTTTTGGATTGAACTCACCACTTCATCGTGACGTATGAGGGATTTCGGCCATTTTTTGAACGAATGAGCACTTTCGTATTTGGAACGCTTGGATTGTCGGCGTATGAAGAATTGAGCGTAACTTTTGCACACGGTGTCCATTTTGGGCCCATAAGTACTTTTTGGAAATGTAGCGACTGTTTTGGATTGAACTCACCACTTCGTCGTGACGTAGGAGGGATTTCGGCCATTTTTCGAAAGAATGAGCACTTGCATATTTGGAAAGCTTGGATTGTCGGCGTACGAAGAATTGGGCGTAACTTTTACACATGGTGTCCGTTTTGGTCCCATAAGAACTTTTTGAAAATGTAGAGACCGTTTTTGATTGAACTCACCATTTCATCGTGACGTATGAGGGATTTCGGCCATTTTTCGAAAGAATGAGCACTTGCATATTTGGAACGCTTGGATTGTCGGCGTATGAAGAATTGAGCGTAACTTTTGCACACGGTGTCCGTTTTGGGCCCATAAGTACTTTTTGGAAATGTAGCGACCGTTTTGGATTGAACTCACCACTTCGTCATGACGTACGAGTGATTTTGGCCATTTTTCGAAAGAACGATCGCCTGCATATTTAGAACGCTTGGAGTGTCGACGGACGAAGAATTGAGCATAACTTTTGCACACTGTGTCCGTTTGGGGCCCATAAGTACTTTTTGGAAATGTAGCCTGTTGGGAATCTACTTATACATGCACAGCGGAAAATTAAATTATTTCGATTCCCATCCAATAGATCTCATTGTGTTTGG
>NW_019251995.1:0-1258 GCF_002742605.1 Olea europaea var. sylvestris | reverse complement strand
AAATAAAAAATGTTTTATGTAAAAAAAAAAAAAAAAAAAAGTGTGGTTACTTATGTAATATTACTTATGGTCATATTAGTAAATAGAAATATACTTGAAAATGTAGTGAACCAAAAAATTATTGTGATGGCAATATAATTAGCCTTTTTAATATACTTTGAATATGCCACCTAATAGCATCCAAATCTAGCATAATAATGTTGGGAATTTACTTAAACATGCACAGCGGAAATAAAAACAATTTCAATTCCCATCAGAATTCATATTTGTATTTAGATAAGAACTGTGATAAAAATTATACATTTTCTTGAATCTGCCTTCCACAGCTGTCCAATTGTTCAGCCTCCAATGAATTCTACACAGAGAACAGACTGCAACTGCTAGGGTTTCTCCTCTTGTGCTAGCAAAAATTATGAAAACTATATGGATCTAAAACCCTAGTAATGTGTTTATATAAGCTCAAACGGGCTTGGCTTGGTTCGATCCGGTCCAATATTTAATTAATCCATTTAATTAAATTCGGTCCGTGAATTAATTAATCCAATTAATTAATTTAGGGCTATAAATAACCAATCCAATTAATTAATTTATTTATTCAACGATTGTTAAATTAATTAATTGGCAAATTGTAATCTTCCAATTCTCTTTTGTGTGCGACCCATCAGGTTCCCAATCACGATACCTAATGACATGAAATATTATTTTGATCTAATCAAAACTGATCAATTAAAACACCCTTTTAATTTATCACAAATTCACACTCGCCGTCCCAAATTGACATCTAGTAATGTATCAGGGTAACACCTGCGATGAAAAATGTCACGTGGTATGACAAAACCAAACATGTTCGTTTACCATGAAATTATAATCCCTTCGTCAATATGATCCAATCAATTACGAGATATGGAAGTTTGTCAATCTCGATTATCGATCATATCTTTCATTCTACTATTAAGTCAATATGAGTCGAAAACTCCTTTTCGATTTATGTGTATACCTTGGGCAAGAATTTCGTTATTGACTTAATTGAACGAAATGCAGATCAGGTCTTACTATCTAAGAGTGACGAATCATCTATTGGTCATTCACA
The DNA here is from genome assembly GCF_002742605.1 of Olea europaea var. sylvestris. Taxonomy (NCBI): domain Eukaryota; kingdom Viridiplantae; phylum Streptophyta; class Magnoliopsida; order Lamiales; family Oleaceae; genus Olea; species Olea europaea. The sequence goes on along the minus strand of NW_019251995.1, from coordinate 168 downwards.
ACTTTCATATGGTTCTTGACATACCCAAACGATGCCATATTAGCGGTTCTTTGTAGAGCAACATCCAATACCGTCAAAGCACGATTGTCCTCATACAAGGCACTATGATGACCTCAAGTCATAGGACCAATTCCACTACTGAACGTTAGAGATTAACCACTGACACTC
>NW_019251994.1:0-1258 GCF_002742605.1 Olea europaea var. sylvestris | reverse complement strand
AACTTTTGCACACGGTGTCCGTTTTAGGCCCATAAGTACTTTTTGGAAATATAGCGACCGTTTTGGATTGAACTCACCACTTCCTCGTGACATATGAGATATTTTGGCCATTTTTTGAAAGAATGAGTACTTGTATATTTGGAACGCTTGGAGAGTCGGCGGACGAAGAATTGAGCACCACTTTTGCACACGGTGTCCGTTTTGTGCCCATAAGTACTTTTTGGAAATGTACCGACCATTTTTGATTGAACTCACCACTTCGTCATGATGTACGAGGGATTTCAGGCAGTTTTCAAAAGAATGAGCACTTTCAAATTTGGAATGCTCGGATTGTCGGCGTTCGAAGAATTGTACGTAACTTTTGCAAACGGCGTCCATTTTGGGCCCATAAGTGCTTTTCGGAAATGTAGCGACCGTTTTGGATTGAACTCATGACTTCATCATGACGTACGAGTGATTTTAGCAATTTTTAGAAAAAATGAGCACTTGCAAATTTGGAGCTCTTGGAGAGTCGACGTACGAAGAATTGAGCGTAACTTTCGCACACGGTGTCCGCTTTGGGCCCATAAGAACTTTTTGGAAATGTACCGACCATTTTTGATTGAACTCACCCCTTCGTCATGATGTACGAGGGATTTCAGGCAGTTTTCAAAAGAATGAGCACTTTCAAATTTGGAATGCTCGGATTGTCGGCGTTCGAAGAATTGTACGTAACTTTTGCAAACGGCGTCCATTTTGGGCCCATAAGTGCTTTTCGGAAATGTAGCGACCGTTTTGGATTGAAGTCATGACTTCATCATGGTGTACGAGAGATTTTGGCCATTTTTCGAAAGAATGAGCACTTGCATATTTGGAGCGCTTGGATTGTCCGCGTTCGATGAATTGAGCGTAACTTTTGAAAATGGCATCCGTTTTGGGCCCATAAGTACTTTTCAGAAATATAGCGACCGTTTTGGATTGAACTCATGACTTCATCATGACGTACGAGTGATTTTAGCAATTTTTAGAAAAAATGAGCACTTGCAAATTTGGAGCTCTTGGAGAGTCGACGTACGAAGAATTGAGCGTAACTTTTGCACACGGTGTCCGTTTTAGGCCCCTAAGTACTTTTTGGAAATACAGCGACCGTTTTGGATTGATCTCACCAATTCGTCATGACGTATGAGGGATTTCAGCTATTTTTCGAAAGAATGAGTACTTGTATATTTGGAACGCTTGGAGAGTCGGCGGACGAAGAATTGAGCACAACTTTTGCACA
>NW_019251993.1:0-1258 GCF_002742605.1 Olea europaea var. sylvestris | reverse complement strand
AGTCTCTCTCTCTCTCTCTCTCTCTCTCTCTCTCTCTCTCTCTCTCTCTCTCTCTCTATATATATATATATATATATATTTGATGACTAGAGCTAAATATTTATTTGCTAGCTAGTGATACGGCTATGATTTAGTTCATCAAATTATAAAAGATTTATAAATATTTGTAAAAACCATGCCCTTCTCCTATAAATATTCATAGGTATATAGTTTTTGCTAAAATTTAAAATAAGTTGACATGTAGGGGAATTTAACTAATTACAACCTTCTAAATTAATATTTTGAGAAAGAGACTTGATTTTGATGGTTTATTGATATGAAGGTTTTTACTTTTTAAATTGTTATTTTGTTTAAAGAATCTGTCTGTTATATATTTCACGTCCTTAAACTCCCCTTAACCTCCAATGGCTCAATTTCATTGCAAAATTCATATAGTTTAGGGATAGAGGGAGAAATCGAGGACCGTAGTGTTTTGAGTGAATTAGAACAACAAAGTAAAAGCTTCCACGTCCTTTAAACTGCTCGTAAACTTCAATGGCTCTATTTCATTTCAAATTTTGTCGAGTTCGAGTGAGGGAGTTATTGAGGACAATGTGTAAGGATTCTTAATCAATAGTTGGGTTTGTATGTGTGAATAATTGTGTGTTAAATTATAGGCTATCGAATTCGGTTGAGCCCAATTAAAGTGATCTAATAAGGCTTCGATTGTGGGTTTTAATGTATCCAATTAAAGTATGGGTTTATATATGTGTAGAGACCGGGCTCAAATCCTAATTCTATGATAAGCCGAATTAGGTCAAAGGGCATCCCTATATAAATAGGTTATGGTCCTCAGATCACACACACGTATTATTCATTCTCTACTGCATCCCATCACAGAAAGAAAAATGTGACTGCGTGTAGATTTGGAAGACTATACCGCGAAATTCATATTGCATTAATCATGTCTGATTCAGATGCGCTTCCGCTTTAATTCTTGTATTTTTTGATGATTTAATATGAAAGATCCGATAATTTAAAGCATTAAATGATCCAACAAGTGGTATCTGAGCCTCTTCATGTTGAATAATTGAGAATCGAATAATTTAATTTGGTTCTTGCAATATTTTATAAAGTTTTCAGATTTGATGATTTAGGATTTATATTCTGTTGAATTTGAAAACTTTTGCTGTATAATTTTTGTTATTTTCGTAATTCGGATTAATGGTTGAGAAAATTTGGATTTGGAATTCGAATTTTGGTTTCAGATTTTCAAAAA
>NW_019251992.1:0-1258 GCF_002742605.1 Olea europaea var. sylvestris | reverse complement strand
ACTAAAGTGCACACCATAGTGTACATGTAGCAAGGTTCTAAACGATTGAACTTTGCAATTTGTACATTGATTTTTAACACGTTTGACACTTACATTGTTGTCAAGTGTCAATTGGATGGGAAAACTGTTTGACATTTAAACTGTCCAATAGGGTAATGTCACGTGGTAAAGTGTAAACTAAAGTGTACACCAAAGTGTACATGTAGCAGGGTTCTTACCGATTGAACTTTGCTATTTGTACACTAATTTTTGACACGTTGTTTGACATGTGCGTTGTTGTCAAGTGTCAATTGGATGGAAAAAGTATTTGAAATTTGAACTGTCCAATGGGGTAATGTTACATGGCAAATTGTAAACTAAAGTGTACACCATAGTATACATGTCGCAAGGTTCTTACCGAATGAACTTTTCTTTATTACACTAATTTTTGATACGTTGACACTTGCATTGTTGTCAAGTGCCAATTGGATGAGAAAACAGTTAGAAATTTAAATTGTCCAATAGGTTAATGTCACGTGCGGAAGTATAAACTAAAGTGCACACTATAGTGTACATGCGGCAAGGTTCTAAATGATTGAACTTTTCTATTGTACACTGATTTTTGACACGTTATTTGACACTTGCATTTTTGTCAAGTGTCAATTGGATGGGACAATTGTTTGAAATTTAAACTGTCCAACAGGATAATGTCACATGGCAAAGTGTAAACTAAAGTGTATACCAAAGTGTACAAGTCGCAAGGTTCTTATCGATTGAACTTTTCTATTTGTACACTGATTTTTGATACATTGTTTAACACTTGCATTATTGTCGAGTGTCAATTGGATGGAAAAACTATTTGAAATTTAAACTGTCCAACAGGGTAATGTCACGTGGTAAAGTGTAAACTAAATTGGACACCAAAGTGTACATGTAGAAAGGTTCTTACCTATTGAATTTTGCTAGTTGTACAATGATTTTTGACACGTTGTTTGACACTTGCATTGTTTTCGAGTGTCAATTGAATGGAAAACTATTTGAAATTTAAACTGTCCAACAGGGTAATGTCACGTGGCAACCTGTACACCAAAGTGTACATGTAGCAAGGTTCTTTACGATTGAACTTTGATAATTGTACACTAATTTTTGAAACGTTGTTTGACACTTGCATTGTTGTCGAGTGTCTATTGGATGGAAAACTATTTGAAATTTAAATTGTCCAAAAGGGTAATGTCATGTGGCAAAGAATGAACTAAAGTGTACACCAAAGTGTACATGT
>NW_019251991.1:0-1258 GCF_002742605.1 Olea europaea var. sylvestris | reverse complement strand
TTTCTTACTAGCAAATGTGGCAAACAAAGATCATTCAATTTTTCCCCCCAGTTGGACTCAATATAAAACAACCAACATATGACCATCAGCCTACTTCATCGAAGAAACAGCAATATTTCTCACTTTAAAACATGCAAAACAGAGAAAATATTGTTACCAAATCCCCAGAAAAGAACAGGCACAAACAAACAATCATGAGCACATTTAAGAAAACATTGATAAAATAAAAAAGGGGCTAGAACATATGAATATACCAAGAAAGGCAAAGACGGTTGATGCCCCAAGAAATTGCATCTCTCCATCCATGACAAACCCCTGATGCCACAATCACCGTCTGATCATCCAATAGAGACAAAATCCTTACCAAGAGCTCCACAGGTATGTCTTTCCACTCACTTATAATCACCCCTCCACCCATTTCACCGCCACTCTTATAACCAATATTCTCAACCATCAGATTCTCAAAATACAATTCTAGGTTCTCTATTTCTTTCATTTTACACTGCTCCCCCTACACGTCCTTATATAAACAAAAATAAACCTCAAAAGCAACAAAAAGCTGCAATCTTTATTTTCCTGTTAAAATGATAAGTATGAAGTATCAGTATTTTCATTCAACAGGTGTCAACAGTCCAGGGGTGTTTCAAAGTGGGGTCATCTTCTTCTTGAAAACTTCTTTTTGAAAAAAAAAAATAAAAAATCACATTTTTTTGCTCTTTTATCCTCGATGGGTTCTTTATTTTTCACTTCTAATTCGAGGAAAGTAAGATGGATCAAAAGGAAATGAGTTACCAAAATAAGAACCGGTAGAATTTAGAAAAATTGGGAGACGCGTACAAAGCCACGTAAAATGAAAAGACATATAATTTTTTAGAAATAATTTGGGGAAATTTTTAGAAATATCTTTAATACGTCAACAAGAATCGTTATTAATAATTGACTTTAAGTATCCAAATATATCGAAAACATGAAATATAAATTAAAGAATATATTTAGTAATTAAAAAGAAGTTACAATAAATCATAGTTAATAATTTAGATTTAAAGACATATTTAGTAATTGAAATGAACCTGCAATAAATAAATAACTATATATCATATATGTAATTTTATCAATTTAACTTAGCTTCTCTTTATTTTTCTCTTATTATTATTATTTATTTATTTGGTCCCTTTGGGAAATAATTTTGTGAATATGTTTGAAGATCATTAAAAGTCAACAAGAAAAATAGTAATCATAAAAATTGGTTTAATCTAAC
>NW_019251990.1:0-1258 GCF_002742605.1 Olea europaea var. sylvestris | reverse complement strand
TGGAGAGGCATGTCCTCCCCAAGTGACACTTCCTTCCACAAGAAGTACGAGCTAACCAACTAGTTCCACCCATTTGGTAGAACCTGGGTCGGCGACAACATAAAGTTCCTCAGCACCGCCCTAAAGAAGGGGTACAAAGGAAGATGCATACCTACCTTAAATAGCTTTTCACTCACCGCCATGCATCCAGGCCTCGGATAGTACGCGCGCTCATGAGCCTCGGGCACCAATCTTTCGACATAATAAGGTACACAGTACCTCTCCCTGATCTCCCCCAGCCTCTTTAGGGTCATATTTGAAGGCACTCTGGACGTCCCCACTCCTCACTGTAATCTTCTGGCTCCTCGGTCATAGCATATTGCTCGCCCTTGAGGTCTCTTCTGTGACTCGCCCCCTCGTCGAATGACGCAACAGTTATGAATTCCCTACCCGAGGTGGACTCCATATCAGAAAAAGATGAACTCAATACAAGGGATTTTTTGTGAAAATACCTATGGGAAATGACTACGCGAACGGAGTAACGCCAAAAAATCGACTGTTTGGATGTCGGAAAACTTGATCTTTTGAAGAAGAAATCAGTTTGCAAAGGTTGATAATTCAGAAAAATGGGAGTCTCTCGCCTTTTATAAATGGTCAGGACAAACCCCAGTTGTCTGATCAAAGTCCATTGAATCTGGACCCTTTATTCTAAATCAAATCCGAGGCGTAGAATTCAAACGGTTTTTCAAACCTACTCTTCAGATTCAAGTGTATCCTCCATGCACCTCCCTAAATGCGTTTGCTTCTAGAAGCTCCAGCCGTGCTCATAATTACGACTTTAATTCGAGGTAGCAGACGCCTTGGAAGTTGAATGGTCTAGCCACCTTTCCTCGAAGATATACGTAAAAATCAAATCATTGGCACAACTGCCGAGGAACAATCATTACCAATGAGCCTCAGAATTCAGCCTCCACAAGCCTCATAGGTTCGGTTTCCCAACCACCTCAACTTCCTCATCACAATTCAGCCATCAAGCCTTGCAGGTTCGGTTTCTCAACCACCTCGACTTCCTTATCAGAATTCAGCTAATCAAGCCTCGCAGGTTCGATTTCTCAACCACCTCGGCTTCCTAATCAGAATTCAGCCTCCACAAGCCTCGCAAGTTTGATTTCTCAAGCCACCTCGGCTTCATCATTCTTCCACAACAACACATTTCTAACTCTAACCATGATATAAATATCTATATTTGGACTTGAGGACTATTATTTGGGTTACAAAA
>NW_019251989.1:0-1258 GCF_002742605.1 Olea europaea var. sylvestris | reverse complement strand
GGAGGTCGTTTGACAACATGATGTCTAACAATAACATTTTCAAATATTGTGGACGAACATCTCATGTAACTCTAGGCATTAAGGATAAACTCGTGTATCTATCGGCCATGCACCAAGAAGGCAAGCATACACTATTTGTCCTATACATAGGCGAGACACCCAACCGCCCCTTAGAGTACTTGGTGCTGATTGATGGGCACTACACCTTGAAGAGTACAGTAGATAGCCACATTCATATAACTCACACGGTCCTTTGATGTTGGAAGGATAGCGACAATTACTTCCACCATCAAATGGCATGTATACTTTTATCATATCATATCTAAAAGAAAAATTGTTGTTCGCTTTCACATTTTTTGCTATTCAATTAATGCCATCTCCATCTTTTTTCAACTCACATCTCACCACATGCATGTGGGAGAGAGATGTGTTCCATGCATGACATGTACGAATACTATATAGATTGGTTTGAGAAAGTTGCAATCCTCTATGCTTAAGCTCAACTATAGACGATGTAATATGTCATGGGCAAGTCTTTGTTTAGGCCTTGTGTTTCACTTGACAAATTGCTTGGAGTAGATAGTTCGATTAAAGGTGTCAAATTGAGTCAGTAATTTTGAAAATATCCAATATTAGTGTTATAATTAAAAGTATGCAAAAGAACAATAAAAAGAGTCCAAATTTAGTGCTAATTTCATGTGAATTTGTCGGATCTTTTTGGTTGGCATAGAATTTCGCCTTCTATATATTAAAGAAAAGAAAATTATTGAAACCATATACACGTGGGCAGTGGATCTCCAGCTGCATTTGTGAACCGAATCGTGAACAACATTTGACCAGGTACAAACTTTAGGCAATTATTATGATTCAAATTCGCTTGAAAAAAGGTCTGCATCACTTATTTGTTAGAACGTTAACGTCAAGAAGACAAGCCACCAACTTGAACTTTATTTTCCAAAGTAAAAAAAGCTTAATTTATTGTTTGAGGTAACGATTACTTAATTAGTGATCTGATCTTGTTTTGGCCATAATTATTTTCCAATAAAGTCCTCTCGTGGACAGACAAACTTGCAAATTTTACATTCAAAAATTTACATGGGTATGGCTTTTTTGGATATATCCTGTGGGTTTTTGATGTCATATCCCATGTAATTTTTTTATAAATAAAATGAGGTAAATTATTGTGAAAGTTTGTGTAGCGAAAATAATTATAAATTTTTTTAAAAGAAAATACGAGTTATACATTTCTTTTTAAATA
>NW_019251988.1:0-1258 GCF_002742605.1 Olea europaea var. sylvestris | reverse complement strand
TTAATACTGATGTCAACAAACTTATGTTAAAAAACTCACATGCTGTTGTGTAAGCCTAGAACATAGTCATTTTAATGAATCAATGATGTTATCAGCTAGTTAGATTTTACCACTTAGCGAGAATAAATATCGATAGATAAAGAAATAACTAACGAGTTGCATTTTCTAAGAAAATAAACGAATTATGACCAGATAATTTGCATATCATTTCCCTTTTCTGGCTTCGACTTTTCTTACTTTTATCTTTTCAATAAAGGATTATCCTACTTGTACATCAGAATTTACGCCCTTTTTTCTTCCGCCAATGATGAAATATCACTTGGCCATTATGTACACCTGAATGTGAACCCTAATGTACCTGTAATATAAACCTTCGATAAATAGGTTGGAAGCGTGACAACTTTAAACAAATTAATTTGCAGATATGATATTTGATCTATTAAGGAAGAACGAATTGGAAATTAAAACTTCAGAATTATTTAATCTGTGTATTACAAGATGGTTGTTATTCAAATTAGAGATGCAATAACTAAGAGAACGATTTTGTAAATGCCTCAAGATGAACAAAACATAGAAACATGTCTAAACAAATCAACTTCATTATTACTGGTAATTAACGAGACACGATTCAATTTCACAAAGCAACCAAAGGAAACACAACAATTATTCACACAATAACAACTCCTCACAAACACACAATTTTGATTTTAAAAGTTACACACACACATCTAAATTCTTATAACAAGCTTTAAAATCCACCCCTGAGCCTCAACACAAGGTGCAGAGTGGACTCCTTCTGGATGTTGTAATCCGCGAGTGTCCTTCCATCTTCAAGCTGCTTCCCAGCAAAAATCAACCTCTGTTGGTCTGGTGGGATGCCCTCCTTGTCTTGTATCTTCGCCTTTACATTGTCGATTGTGTCAGAACTCTCTACCTCTAAGGTAATGGTTTTTCCGGTCAGGGTCTTGACAAAGATCTGCATGCCACCACGAAGGCGGAGGACCAAGTGCAGGGTGGACTCCTTTTGGATATTGTAATCGGCCAGCGTCCGCCCATCTTCGAGCTGTTTTCCAGCAAAAATGAGCCTCTGTTGGTCCGGTGGGATGCCCTCCTTGTCCTGTATCTTTGCCTTCACATTGTCAATCGTGTCGGAGCTCTCCACTTCCAAAGTAATAGTTTTTCCCGTCAGGGTCTTGACAAAAATTTGCATTCCGCCACGAAGACGGAGAACCAGGTGCAGGGTCGATTCCTTTTGGAT
>NW_019251987.1:0-1258 GCF_002742605.1 Olea europaea var. sylvestris | reverse complement strand
ACATTTACTGTCATTTTGGACACGGTTTAAAGTTAAAGTTATTTTCGATTATAAGGTTTATTTGATTTATTAACTCTGAACTTGTTTAAAATGATCTTACTAAGGTATTAAGGTGGACTAGTTGGAAATAGGTATTTTACAGATCACATCACATGTAATTTCCATACTACACATCCATGCTTGATCCATGTCATTCAGTTATATTGATATATGTGACCATTGATGGGTTTAGTTACGATAAAAGTAACGAAAGCCACTTTGATCCTATGTTAATATGATTGATGGACCAAATTATTTGGGGATGCATTCAGTAATGATAGCAAAATTCTGAGTACTCATAAGGTTATATGTAATACACAATTATAAAATGACACATATAGCCGAAGTGGGAGATTGTGAAGAATTTTAAATGATCGTGTGGGCTTATATGTGTAAATTATCGTGTATTAAATTAAAAGCTATCGAATTCGGTTGAACCCATTTAAAGTCATCTAATAAGGCTTTGATTTTGGGCTGTTATGCATGTAATTAAAGTGTGGTTTTATATATGTGTAGAGATCGGGCCCAGATTCCTAATTCTATAATGGGCCGAATTAGGTCAAACGATATCAGTATATATAAATGCTTATGGTCCCCGAATCAAACGTAGAGAGAGTACGTATTGTTCATTATCTTCTGTATCCCATCACAGAGAGAAAAGGAGACTACGTGTGGATTTGGAAGATTAAGCTGTAGGATTCGATTATTGCATCAACCATTCTGATTCAGGTACGTTTCCGCTATAAATCTCGAATTTCTTGACGATCCAACATGAAGATCTTATGATTTTAAAGTAACAAATTATCCTACACGCAAAACCAACGAAAATATATGTACTCTCAGCAGTTTTTCTGTGGCTGATGGGACCAAATATCCTAGGGACGAATGCAAGCAAGTCATTCTTGGCTACTGAACAAGCCTCTTTTTTTCATGTAAGCCCCCTCTTCTTCATCTCTACATATAGATTTCTGTATAACACTTGTTTCCATTTAATCTGAATTTATAGCCAATAAACTCCATCAGATTCTCATTTTCTTGCATTATATTGTTGATCCATGGCTAAAATACCTCATTTATATCTTGTACGATGCAGCAACCCATGCTGGAATATATTCTTCTAAAGTATTTGAAGGAATCTGATTTGTATCTACTTCATTTTCTTCAATCTGACACATGGAAATGAAAATGGAATGTCTATATATGAGAAAACTCTATTGGC
>NW_019251986.1:0-1258 GCF_002742605.1 Olea europaea var. sylvestris | reverse complement strand
CGAAGTGCTGGACAGAAAATTAACAAAGAAAAACCGCACCAGGGGCAATTTTGTCATTTGTTGCGACGGTGTCGGAATGGGCCAGAATTTGGCAGGTTGTTTGGAACCTGCTCGCAAAATTGGACTCAGGACACAGACTCGGGATCACGATATTTTAGCCAAATTCCTTCATTTGTGACTCCGAATAATTATGTAAGGTTGAAGTAGTGCTGGGTAGGAAATTAAAAAAGAAAAACCGCACCAGGGGCAATTTTGTCATTTGTCGCGACGGTGTTGGAACGGGCCCAAATTTTGCAGGTTGATTCGAAATGGCCCGCAAAATTGGACTCGGGGCACAGACCTGAAATCACGGGATTTTAGCCAAATTCCTTCGTTTGTACCTCCGAATGATTAATTTTCGTATTAATTATGTCAGGTTGAAAAAATGTTGGACAGAAAATTAACAAAGAAAAACCGCTCCAGGGGCAATTTTCTCATTTGTCACGACGGTGTCAGAATGGGCCGAAATTTGGCAGGTTGATTGGAAATGGCCTGTGAAATTGGACTCGGGGTACAGTCCTGGGATCACGGGATTTTAGCCAAATTCCTTTGTTTGGGCCTCCGAATAATTAATTTCTGTATTAATTATGTTAGATTGAAGAAGTGCTGGACAGAAAATTAACAAAAAAAAAATCGCAGCTGGGGCAATTTTGTCATTTGTCGCAACGGTGTCGGAATGGGCCGAAATTTGGCAGGTTGTTTGGAAATGGCCGTCAAAATTGGACTCGGGATCACGGGATTTTAGCCAAATTCCTTTATTTGGTCCTTCGAATAATTAATTTCTGTATTAATTATGTCAGATTGAAGAAGTGCTGGACAGAAAATTAACAAAAAAAAATCGCACCAGGGGCAACTTTGGTCATTTGTCGCGACAGTGTCAGAATGGACCCAAATTTTGCAAGTTGATTAGAAATGGCCCGCAAAATTGGACTCGGGGCACAGACCCGGGATCACGGGATTTTAGCCAAATTCCTTCGTTTGGGCCTCCGAATAATTAATTTCTGCAAATTATATCAGATTGAAGAAGTGCTGGAAAAAAAATTAACAAAGAAAAACCACACTAGGGAAAATTTTGTCATTTGTCGCGACAGTGTCGGAATGGGCCGAAATTTGGCAGGTTGTTTGAAAACGGCCCGTGAAATTGGACTAGGGGCACAGACCCGGGATCACGAGATTTTAGCCAAATTCCTTCGTTTGGTCCTCCGATTAATTAATTTTC
>NW_019251985.1:38599-47958 GCF_002742605.1 Olea europaea var. sylvestris | reverse complement strand
CCAATGAAAAGTGGCTTTTGATTTCCTGATAACTTCAGATTTGTTCATTTTTGGCGAATTGCTAGTCTATTCCGATCCGAATCGAGCCAATGAAAAGTGATTTTTGATCCCATGGCAACTTCGGGTTTGTCCCTTTTTGGCTAATTTCTAGTCTAATTCAATCGGAATCGAACAAATGAACTGTGGCTTTTGAGTTCGTGATAACTTCGAGTTTGTTCACTTTTGGCGAATTGCAAGTCTAATTCGATTCGAATTGAGCCAACGAAAAGTGGTTTTTGATTTCATGATAACTTCGAGTTCGTACGATCTTAGCGAATTGCTAGTCTAATTTGATTGGAGTCGAGCCATTGAAAAGTGTCTTTCGTTATCATGACAACTTCGGCTTTGTTCATTTTAGGTGAATAGGTAGTATGATTCGATAGGAATCGAGCCAATGGAAAGTTTTTTTTATTTCATGATAACCACGTGTTTGTTCGTTTTTGGTGAATTGCTAGTCTAATTTGATTGGAATCAAGCCAATGAAAAGTGGTTTTTGATTTCATGATAACATCGGGTTTGCTCGTCTTTGGTGAATTGCTAGACTAAGTTGATTGGAATCGAGCTAATGAAAAGTGGTTTTTGATTTCATGATAACTTCGGGTTTGTTCGTTTTTGGCGAATTGCTAGTCTAGTTTGATTGGAATCAAGCCAATGAAAAGTGGCTTTTGATTTCCTGATAACTTCAGATTTGTTCAATTTCGACGAATTGCTAGTCCAATCCGATTAGAATCGAGCCAATGGAAAGTGGTTTTTGATTTCATGATAACTTCGGGTTTGTTCGTTTTTGGCGAATTGCTAGTCTAGTTTGATTGGAATCAAGCCAATGAAAAGTGGCTTTTGATTTCCTGATAACTTCAGATTTGTTCAATTTCGACGAATTGCTAGTCCAATCCGATTAGAATCGAGCCAATGGAAAGTGGTTTTTGATTTCATGATAACTTCGGGTTTGTTCGTTTTTGGCGAATTGCTAGTCTAGTTTGATTGGAATCAAGCCAATGAAAAGTGGCTTTTGATTTCCTGATAACTTCAGATTTGTTCAATTTCGACGAATTGCTAGTCCAATCCGATTAGAATCGAGCCAATGGAAAGTGGTTTTTGATTTCGTGAGAACTTCGGGTTCGCTTGTTTTTAGCGAATTGCTAGTCTAGTTCGATTGGAATCGATCCAATGAAAAGAGTGTTTTGATTTCATGACAACTTACGGTTTGTTCGTTTTCGACGAATTGGTAGTCTAATTCGATTGGAATCGAGCAAATGAAGAGAGGGTTTTGATTTCATGATAACTTTGGGTTTGTTCATTTTCGACAAATTGCTAGTCTAATTCGATTGGAATCGAGCCAATGAAAAGTGGTTTTTGATTTCATGATAACTTCGGGTTTGTTCGTTTTTGGCGAATTGCTAGTCAAATTCGATTGGAATCGAGTCAATGAAATGTGATTTTTGATTACATGATAACTTCGGGCTTGTTCGTTTTTGGCGAATTGCTAGTCAAATTCGATTGGAATCGAGTCAATGAAATGTGATTTTTGATTACATGATAACTTCGGGCTTGTTCGTTTTTGGCGAATTGCTAGTCTAATTCGATTGGAATCGAGCCAATGAAAAGTGGTTTTTGATTTCATGATAACTTCGATTTTGTTCATATTTTGCTAATTGCTAGTCTAATTCGACTGGAATCGAGCGAATGAAAGGTGGCTTTCGATGATTTCATGATAACTTCGGGTTTGTTCATTTTTTGCGAATTGGTAGTGTAATTCGATTGGAATCGAGCAAATGAAATGTGGCTTTTGATTTCATGACAACTTGGGGTTTGTTCGTTTTTGGCGAATTGCTAGTCAAATTCGATTGGAATCAAGCGAATGAAAACTTTCTTATAATGGTTTCGTAATAACTTCGGGTTTATTCATTTTTGGCGAATTGCAAGTCTAATTCGATTAGAATCGAGCCAATGAAAAGTGGATTTTGATTTCATGACAACTTTGGGTTTGTTCGTTTTTGGCTAATTTCTAGTCTAATTCAATCGGAATCGAGCCAATAAATAGTGGCTTTTGAGTTCATGATAACTTCGAGTTTGTTCGTTTTTATCGGATTGCTAGTCAAATTCGATTGGAATCAAGCGAATGAAAACTTTTGTTCTAATGATTTCGTGATAACTTCGGGTTTATTCGTTTTTGGAGAATTGCTAGTCTAATTCGATAGGAATCAAGCCAATGAAAAGTGGTTTTTGATTTCATGACAACTTCGGGTTTGTTCATTTTTGGCTAATTTCTAGTCTAATTCGATCGAAATCGAGCCAATAAATAGTGGCTTTTAAGTTCGTGATAACTTCATGTTTGTTCAATTTTGGCGAATTGCTAGTCTTATTCAATTCGAATTGAGCCAAAGAAAAGTGGTTTTTGATTTCATGATAACTTCGAGTTCGGACGATTTTAGTGAATTGCTAGTATAATTCGATTTGAAACGAGCCATTGAAAAGTGTCTTTCGATATCATGATAACTTCAGGTTTGATCATTTTTGGAGAATTGCTAGTATGATTTGATTGGAATCGAACCAATGAAAAGTGATTTTTGATTTCATGATAACTTCGTGTTTGTTCATTTTTGGCGAATTACTAGTCTAATTCGATTGGAATCGAGCCATTAAAAAGTTTCTTTCGATATCATGACAACTTCGGGTTTGTTCATTTTTGGCGAATTGCTAGTCTAATTTGATTCGAATCAAGACAATGAAAAGTGCTTTTTGATTTCATGATAACTTCGGGTTTGCCCATTTTTAGTGAGGTGCTAGTCTAATTCGATTGGAATCGAGCCAATGAAAAGTGATTTTTGATTTCAAGATAACTTCAGGTTCGCACCTTTTTAGCGAATTGCTAGTCTAATTCGAATAGAATCGAGCCATCGAAAAGGTGGTTTTGATTTCATGATAACTAAGGGTTTTCTTCATTCATGGTGAATTTCTAGTCTAATTTTATTGGAATCGAGCCAATGAAAAGTGACTTTTCATTTCGTGATAACTTCGAATTTGTTCTTTTTTGGCGAATTGCTAGTCTGTTTCAATTCGAATCGAGCCAATGAAAAGTACTTTTTGATTTCATGATAACTTCGGCTTCGCTCGTTCTTAGCGAATTTCTATTATAATTCGATTGGAATTGAGCCAATGAAAAGTGGTTTTTGATTTCATGATAGCTTCAGGTATTTTCGTTTTTCGCGAATTGCTAGTCTAATTTGATTGGAATTGAGCCAACGAAAAGAGGGTTTTGATTTCATGATAACTATGGGTTTTTTCGTTCTTGGCAAATTTCTAGTCTAATTCTGTTGGAATCGAGCTAATGAAAAGTGGCTTTTGATTTCCTGATAACTTCGGATTTGTTCATTTTTGGCGAATTGTTAGTCTATTCCGATTCGAATTGAGCCAATGAAAAGTGGTTTTTGATTTCATGATAACTTCGGGTTCGTTCGATCTTAGAGAATTGCTAGTCTAATTTGATTGGAATCGAGCCATGGAAAAGTGTCTTTCGATATCATGATAACTTCGGGTTTGTTCATTCTTGGCGAATTGCTCGTATGATTCGATAGGAATCGAGTCAATGGAAAGTGTTTTTTGATTTCATGATAACTTCGTGTTTGTTCATTTTTGGCAAATTGCTAGTCTAATTCGATTGGAATCAAGCCATTGAAAAGTGGTTTTTGATTTCATGATAACATCGGGTTTGTTCGTCTTTGGCGAATTGCTAGTCTATGTTGATTGGAATCGAGCCAATGAAAAGTGGTTTTTGATTTCATGATAACTTCAATTTTGTTCTTTTTTGCGAATTGCTAGTCTAATTTGATTGGAATCGAGTGAATGAAAGGTGGCTTTTGATGATTTCATGATAACTTCAGGTTTGTTCATTTTTTACGAATTGGTAGTGTAATTCGATTGGAATCGATCCAATGAAAAGTAGTTTTTGATTTCATGATAGCTTCGGGTTTTTTCGTATTTCGTGAATTACTAGTCTAATTCGATTGGAATCGAGCCAATGAAAATAGGGTTTTAATTTCATGATAACTATGGGTTTTTTTTCTTTTTGGTGAATTTCTAGTCTTATTCTATTGTAATCGAGCCACTGAAAAGTAGCTTTTGATTTCCTGATAACTTTAGATTTGTTCAATTTCGACGAATTGCTAGTCTAGTCCGATTAGAATCGAGCCAATGGAAAGTGGTTTTTGATTTCTTGCGAACTTCGGGTTCGCTTGTTTTTAGCGAATTGCTAGTCTAGTTCGATTGGAATCGATCCAATGAAAAGGGGGTTTTGATTTCATGATAACTTCGGGTTTGTTCGTTTTTGACGAATTGGTAGTCTAATTCGATTGGAATTGAGCAAATGAAGAGAGGGTTTTGATTTCATGGTAACTTTGGGTTTGTTCCTTTTCGACGAATTGCTAGTCTAATTCGATTGGAATCGAGCAAATGAAATGTGGCTTTTGATTTCATGATAACTTCGGGTTTGTTCATTTTTGGAGAATTTCTAGTCAAATTCGATTGGAATTGAGCGAATGAAAACTGTCTTCTAATGATTTCGTGATAACTTCGGGTTTTTTCACTTTTGGCGAATTGCTAGTCTAATTCTATTGGGATCGAGCCAATGAAATGTGGCTTTCGCTTTCATGATTACTTCGGGTTTGTTCAATTTTAGCGAATTGGTAGTCTAATTCGATTTGAATCGAGCCAATGAAAAGTGGTTTCTGATTTCATGATAACTTAATGTTTGTTCCTTTTAGGGAAATTTCTAGTCTAATTAGATTGGAATCGGGCCAATGAAAAGTGATTTTTGATTTCATGATAACTTCAGGTTTGTTCGTTTTTGGCGAATTGCTAGTCCAATTCAATTGGAATCGAACGAATGAAAAGTGTCTTCTGATGATTTCGTGATAACTTCGGGTTTTTTCGTTTTTGGTGAATTGCTAGTCTAATTCGATTGGAATCGAGCCAATGAAAAGTAGTTTTTGATTTCATGATAGCTTCGCGTTTTCACGTATTTCGCGAATTACTAGTCTAATTCGATTGGAATCGAGCCAACGAAAATAGGGTTTTGATTTCATGATAACAACGGGTTTTTTTTTCTTTTTGGCAAATTTCTAGTCTTATTCGATTGTAATCGTGCCAATGAAAAATGGCTTTTGATTTCCTAGTAACTTCGGATTTGTTCATTTTCGGCGAATTGCTAGTCTACTCCAACTCGAATCGAGCCAATGAAAAGTGGTTTTTGATTTCATGATAAGTTCAGGTTCGCTCGTTCTAGGCGAATTACTCGTCTAATTCGATTGGAATCGAGCCAATGAAAAGTGGTTTTTGATTTCATGATAACTTCGGGTTCGTTCGATTTTAGCGGATTGCTAGTCTAATTCAATAGGAATCGAGCCATTGAAAAGTGGTTTTTGATATCATGATAACTTCGGGTTTGTTCATTTTTGGCGAATTACTAGTCTGATTCGATTGGAATCGAGCCAATGAAAAGTGGTTTTCGTTTCCATGATAACTTTCGATTTGTTTGTTTTTGGCGAGTTGCTAGTCTAACTCGATTGGGAATCGAGCCAATGAAAAGTGGCTTTTGATTTCATGATAGCTTCGGGTTTGTTCGTTTTTAGCGAAATGCTAGTCTAATTCGATTGGAATCGACCGAATGAAAACTACCTTTTGATTTAATTATAACTTCGAGTTTGTTCATTTCTAGCAAATTGCTTGTCTAATTCGATTGGAATCGAGCCAATAAAAAGCAAATTTTGATTTCATAATAACTTCGGGTTTGTTCGTATTTGGCAAATTGCTAGTCTAATTCGATTGGAATCAAGCCAATGAAAAGTGTTTTTTGATTTCATGATAACTTCGGGCTTGTTCGTTTTTGGCGAATTACTAGTCTAAGTCGATTGGACTCAAGCCAATGAAAGGTGGTTTTTGATTTCAAGATAACTTTGGGTTTGTTCATTTTTGGTGAACAGGTAGTCTAATTCAACTGGAATCGAGCCAATGAAAAGTGGCTTTGGATTTCATGATAACTTCGGGTTTGTCTATTTTTGGCAAATTGCTCATCTAATTCGATTGGAATCGAGCGAATGAAATGTGGCTTTTGACGATTTCATGATAACTTCGGATTTGTTCATTTTTTGGTGAATTGGTAGTCTAATTCGATTGGAATCGAGCTAATGAAAAGAGGGTTTTAATTTCATGATAACTTCGGGTTTATTCGTTTTCGACGAATTGCTAGTTTAATTCGATTGCAATCGAGCCAATGAAATGTGGCTTTTGATTTCATGATAACTTCGGGTTTGTTCATTTTTGGCGAATTGGTAGTCTAATTCGATTGTGTTTGTTCGTTTTTGGCGAATTGGTAGTCTAATTCGATTGCAATCTAGCTAATGAAAAGTAGTTTTTGATTTCATGATAACTTTAGGTTTGTTCGTTCTTGGCAAATTTATGGTCTAATTCGATTGGAATCGAGCCAATGAAAAGAGGCTTTTGATTTCATGATAACTTCGGGTTAGTTCGCTTTCGATGAATTGCTAGTCTAATTCGATTGGAATCGAGCCAATGAAATCTGGGTTTTGATTACATGATAACTTCGGGTTTGTTCATTTTTGGCAAATTGCTAGTTTAATTCGATTGGAATCGAGCCAATGAAAAGCGGTTTTTGGTTTCATGATTACTTTGGGTTTGTTCGTTTTTGGCGAATTTCTAGTCTAATTCGATTGGAATCGAGCTAATGAAAAGTGGCTTTCATGATAACTATGGGTTTGTTCAGTTTTGGCGAATTGCAAGTCTAATTCGATTGGAATCGAGTAAATGAAAAGTGTCTTCTAACAATTTCGTGATAACTTCGGGTTTATTCATTTTTGACGAATTGCTAGTCTCATTCGATCGGAATCGAGCCAATGAAAAGTTGTTTTTTATTTCATGATAACTTCGGGTTTGTTCATTTTACTCGAATTGCTAGTCTAATTCAATTGGAATCGAGCCAATGAAAAGAGGGTTTTGATTTCATGATAACTACGGGCTTGTTCGTTTTCGACGAATTGCTAGTCTAATTCGATTGGAATTGAGCCAATGAAAGGAGGGTTTTGATTTCATGATAACTTCGGGTTTGTTCATTTTAGACGAATTGCTATTTTAATTCGATTGGAATCGAGCCAATGAAACGTGCCTTTTGATTTCATGATAACTTCTAGTTTGTTCATTTTCGGCGTATTGCTAGTCTAATTCAATTGGAATTGAGCTTATGAAAAGTGGCTTTTGATTTCATTATAACTTCGGGTTTCTTAGTTTTTGGCGAATAGCTAGTCTAATTCAACTGGAATAGAGCGAATGAAAAGTGGCTTTGGAAAATTTCATGATAACTTCAAGTTTGTTCATTTTTGGCGAATTGGTAGTCTAATTCGATTGGAATCGAGCCAATGAAAAGAGGGTTTTGATTTCATAATAACTTTGGGTTTGTTCATTTTTGGCAAACTGCTAGTCTAATTCGATTGGAGTCGAGCGAATGAAAAGTGTCTTCTAATGATTTCTTGATAACTTCGGGTTTATTCTTATTGGCGAATTGCTAGTCGAATTCGATTCGAATCGAGCCAATGAAAAGTAGTTTTTGATTTCATGATAACATCGGGTTTGTTCATTTTTCCCTAATTGCAAGTCTAATTCTATTGGAATCGAGCCAATGAAAAGAGGGTTTTAATATCATGATAACTATGGGTTTATTCGTTTTCAGCGAATTGCTAGTATAATTCGATTAGAATTGGGCCAATGAAAAGTGGTTTTCGATTTCACGATAACTTCGGGTTTGTTCATTTTTGGCGAATTACTAGTCTAATTCGATTGGAATCGAGTGTGATACCCCGAACTTCACGTTCTGCATTTGGCCAATATGATTCATGCATTTCATGCTAACTACATTGTCATTTGTATCAATTTCCTGATTGCCTTCTCTTAAAACGATGCATTTGATCATCAAGGCTTTAAAATCTTTACATGGTGATAACCTTCAACTCTTCGATCTAGGTGGTGAATTTTATATTGAGCTATGATAGAAAGTTAGATTAACTAAATGTTAGAGATTGGCTTGGTAAGTAATGTAATATTTGAGAGACCGAAAATTTGTATCAACGAAGGTTCAAGCTTTCCATTGGGCTAATCGAGGTCACCTTAAACCCTAGATAGGTAATTCACATGTTTGGGACATGAGGGATGAAGTGACATTATCACAACGTAATAATATATGTCTTATATGACATTATAAATATTGAGGTGCGAATTGTTGAAATCGGTTGAGAATCGGGTAAGAAATTAAATGAACAGTTGAGGAATTAGATCTATAAAATACTTTGGGATCTTAATGCAAGTGAAATAGATTGTAAGCACATCAAAATAAACCAATGACACTTGATTTATACTTGCAAGGATAGATGTAAAATCATAATTTAATCAAAGGAGACAACACCTACTTAACATGTGACGACTTGCCACTTTAACCTCTAATTCCTTCAACCTTAAGCCTCCAACACGTCCTATAAGTCCTTAGAACTTTACACAAGATATTTATTACTCTTCTAAGTCACATATGGCTCCATGTGGTGCAAGGGAGAAGTCAAATTTGGCTGCAAGAAGCCACCTCCTACTTGGACAGCTCATGCTAGGGGACTTTTCACTTTGATATATAATTGCTTCAACCTTAAGGCATAAATTTCGTGTCTAATCCCCAAGGACTTAATATAGGATGAATATATATTTTAAATATCATAAATGGACACAAAAATAATGGTAGAAAAGTCAAGTATTGCAGCCAAGATGACAGCTCCTGCTTAGTGACTCAGCTTGATTACTTAAGGTGGCTGCAGCCCATGATATTCTTGTTGGGAATTTACTTAAACATACACAGCTGAATTTAACAAGTTTCAATTCCCATTTAGGATTCAGCTTTGTATTTAGATAAAAACTGTGATGAGAAATATACCTTTACTTGTGATTTGCAAACTCTTTCGCGTTATTCCTTTCCAGCAGCTTGAATCTGCCTCCCACAGCTGTCCAATTGTCCAGCCTCCAATGAAATCCACACAGAGAGAAGACTGCAACTGCTAGGGTTTCTTTCTTGTGCTAGCAAGAATAATGTATAACTTATGGACCTCAAACCCTAGCTGCATATATATATAAACCCAAACGGACCCGGCCCGGTTCCGTCCAATATTTAATTAATCCAATTAATCAAACCTGGTCCGTGAATTAATTAATCCAATTAATTAATTCCGGATTATAAATAACAAATTCAATTAATTAATTTATCCAACGATTGTTAA
>NW_019251985.1:2489-31208 GCF_002742605.1 Olea europaea var. sylvestris | reverse complement strand
GTAACATCCAACACCGCCAAAGTATGACTGTCCTCATATAGGGTACTATGACGACCTCAAGTCAAAGGATCAATTCCACTACCAAAGGTTAGAGATTAGCCACTCACACTCAGATAGTTATCCATGTGGAATCTCTTAGCAGGTCTCCAATGTTTTGTTCTACAACAAAACATCCACATGTTCATTTAAGTGTCACCACACTTTAGCTCGTGAGATCAGCTACTTACTTCACAAGTAAGAAATGCCACACGTGATGGTCTAACTGTATTAACGATATCTGTATCTCGTTATTACTTACGACCATGGTTTATTCAAGATGCAATTATATGTAATTTGTATCTCACAATCACAACTCCTTGTGATTAAAAGATTACCTAAAAATTAGGTCTTCGGATTCTATTATTTAATATTATTTATTACAAAATTAATTTAAATAAATAATAGATCTTGCCAAAATCAAGTGCATTAAATATATTAAAAGCGTTTACAACCTAAATCGATTGGATCTAGGGCATAACACTTACAATTCTTAATCCTTAAGTAATGTGCACGACTTCAACCATTTAAAGACCACTCATTTACCTCCTAGATAATATATTAACTCCCTTAACTCGTCCCTAGGTGATTCCAAGTGAAAAGAGGGTGAAACAGTCAAAGAGAAATAGAAACAAGAAGCTGGAATTTCTGAACAGCTTTGTTACTCCACAGTTTTGAGGTTTGTTTCTATTATTTCTTAAGGGGCTTATGATTTCTTGAACATCTGAACTTGTTTGTGATTAAGTTGGAGTGTTGTTAATGATGTTATGATGCCTAAATAATCTGGACAGAGATGAGGAATTGCTGGATTGAGTGATTTATAGCTTGATTTTGGGATGATACTTAGTGTTTAACTTATCTATATCAATATGAACGTTTTTATATGTAAGTAGGGAGTGTAGAACTGATTTTAATGGCCTAGAATTCTGTTGGTATCATAATAATAAAATGGAAACCGAAAACAGTCAAAGGGAAAAACTGTCTGATTTTGTGTAGTGGAAAATGGACTGTTTTTGAAGCTCCAAACACTTCATTTGTCACAACGTTATGATCTGATTATCTTCACATATATGTTATAGGTGTGTGGTAAAAGTTTGGGAGCCATTAAATGTAGGTAAGGACATGAAAAAGAATTTGAAAAATGAGTGGACGGTGATGGAAACCTAGAAAATAGATTCTGTCCATTTGGGTATTTAATGTGATTTCAACATTTAGATGTCCCCTAATGAACTCTTGGGCCTAGAAAATATATCCTAAGGAATACTAGGTTGTCGAAAACAATTGGATGATGTTGACGTTCATAATTGGACTCGAGAAATAGCGAGACTTATGGGATTAGTTTGTAATGACATCGGTAACTTGAAATAATGATTTTGTCTAAATTGTTTTGGCGTGAATGGACGTATTTTGGGATTGTGTGTGCTAAGATTATTAAATGGAGGATTGTATTTAATATTAGATGATAATACAGGCGACTTTTCGACGTTGAGCGAAAAAGGGAATTGATACACACAAGATAGGAGCTTACACACATAAAGGCGAAAGGTAAGTGAAAATCCATTTGCAACTACGATGCAAGAACCTAGTATATGTGACATAGTAATGTTGAAATATCTACATAACTTTGACAAGAGGCTTATAGCACATCATATGGTGGTTACGATCATTGAGTATGAGGTTACGTAACCTATTGACAACGATTTTTATTAAATACGTCATTTATGAGTATTTTCATATGCATGCACGACATGTAACATGGTTGAAAATCCTGCATGCAAAATATGATTTCAAAGTAAGTTTTATTATAAATGTTTTATTGACCACTACTATGGCACCGAGGCATGTGAGGCATGCTTATGTGATATGTTTGGCATTGTGAGTGTTACTTCCTGGGTGATTGCAAAGATAGATAGGGGATGTGCCTTTGGTGATCATGGGAGGGCGGACCACTCGACTGTGCCCTTGTGATATTATGATTATTGGCTGTCGGGTGGGAGACTTCTTGGGTGATCATAGGGGTAGTCAGGGGATGGGCCTCTAGTGATCACGAGAGGATGGTCCACTTGTCGATGTCGATTTCATACTATCCATTTAATTATTGATATTGATATTATGCAGAGCTCTATTCGGTGCATAGTAGGTGGGTCAAGAGCCCAATGAAATGAAAGATTTCAAGTGAAATGATTTCTAGTCGACTTTGATGAATATTGAAATATGATACTTTTTATCGTGATATTTAAAGTAAATGGCATGGTGTCATATGTCATTGTTACTCATGTTCAGGACATGCATGATTTTGCTTACTAAGCATTGGCTTATGTAGTTCTTGCATTGTAGGTGAACATGGAACTACATAGAGAGCATGGCTAGCTGTGGAGCTCCTACAGGATTTCAGAGTTCGATGTACATGGATGACGACCTGTAGGGTTATTTTTAGGCTGCCATCCGTAGGGTTATATTTTGGAATCCTATTTAGTGTACTTTTGAAATGGTCTGTAGACATGTTTATAAGCTCTGAATATATATGTTGGATTATGACGATATGATTTTGGGTTTCGATATATTATATGATCGTGTCACATGTGATTAGAAGTTAACAAACTCGAAAAAAAAATATGTAAAATTCTATGTCTAGGTTGCGTATAGATATCAATATTAATTTGGGGGTGTGACATCGAGCTAATGAAAAGTTTCTTCTAATGATTTTGTGATAACTTTGAGTTTATTATTATTGGCGAATTGCTAGTCTATTTTGATTGGAATCGAGCCAGTGAAAAGTGTCTTTCGATATCACGATAACTTTGGGTTTGTTCATTTTTGGCGAATTGCTTGTCTAATTCGATTCGAATCAAGCCAATGGAAAGTGCTTTTTGATTCCATGATAACTTCGAGTTCACTCATTTTTAGCGGATTGCTAGTCTAATTCGATTGGAATCGAGGCAATGAAAAGTGGTTTTTGATTTCATGATAACTTCGGGTTTGTTCATTTTTGGCTAATTACTAGTCTAATTCGATCGGAATCGAGCCAATGAGAACTGGCTTTTGTTTTCATCATAACTTCGGGTTTGTTCACTTTTGACGAATTGTTATTCTAATTTGATTCGAATCGAGCTAATGAAAAGGGGTTTTTGATTTCATGATAACTTCGGGTTTGTTCGATTTTAACGAATTGCTAGTCTAATTCGATAGGAATCGAGCAATTGAAAAGTGGCTTTTGATATCATGATAACTTCGGGTTTGTTCATTTTTGGCGAATTACTAGTCTGATTCGATTGGAATCGAGCCAATGAAAAGTGGTTTTTGTTTCCATGATAACTTTCGATTTGTTTGTTTTTGGCGAATTGCTAATCAAACTCGATTGGAATTGAGGCAATGAAAAGTGGCTTTTGATTTCATGATAACTTCGGGTTTGTTCGTTTTTAGCGAAATGCTATTCTATTTCGATTGGAATCGACCCAATGAAAACTGCCTTTTTATTTAGTTATAACTTCGAATTTGTTCATTTCTAGCAAATTGCTAGTCTAATTCGATTGGAATCGAGCCAATGAAAAGTGGCTTTTGATTTTATGCTTACTTCGGGTATGTTTGTTTTTGGCGAATTGCTAGTCTAATTCAATTGGAATCGAGGGAATGAAAACTGTCCTCTAATGATTTCGTGATAACTTTGGGTTTATTGGTTTTTGGTGAATAGCTAGTCTAATTTGATTGGAATCAAGCCAATGAAATGTGGCTTTTGCTTTTATGATGACTTCGGGTTTGTTCATTTTTGGTGAATTACTAGTCTGATTCGATTGGAATCGAGCCAATGAAAAGTGATTTTCGTTTCCATGATAACTTTCGATTTGTTTGTTTTTGGCGAATTGCTAATCAAACTCGATTGGAATTGAGGCAATGAAAAGTGGCTTTTGATTTCATGATAACTTCGGGTTTGTTCGTTTTTAGCGAAATGCTATTCTATTTCGATTGGAATCGACATAATGAAAACTGCCTTTTTATTTAGTTATAACTTCAAATTTGTTCATTTCTAGCAAATTGCTAGTCTAATTCGATTGGAATCGAGCCAATGAAAAGTGGCTTTTGATTTTATGCTTACTTCGGGTATGTTTGTTTTTGGCGAATTGCTAGTTTAATTCGATTGGAATCGAGGGAATGAAAACTGTCCTCTAATGATTTCGTGATAACTTCGGGTTTATTGGTTTTTGGCGAATAGCTAGTCTAATTTGATTGGAATCAAGCCAATGAAATGTGGCTTTTGCTTTTATGATGACTTCGGGTTTGTTCATTTTTGGCGAACTGGTAGTCTAATTCGATTGGAATTGAGCCAATGAAAAGTTGTTTTTGAGTTCGTGATAACTTCAGTTTTGTTCATTTTTGGCTAATTTCTAGTCTAATTCGATTGGAATCGAGCTAATAAATAGTAGCTTTTGAGTTCGTGATAACTTCGAGTTGGTTCACTTTTGGCGAATTGCTAGTCTAATTCGATTCGAATCGAGCCAATGAAAAGTGGTTTTTGATTTCATGATAACTTCGGGTTCGGTCGATTTTAGCGAATTGCTAGTCTAATTCGATTTGAATCGAGCCATTGAAAAGTGTCTTTCGATATCATGATAACTTCGGGTTTGTTCATTTTTGGCGAATTGATAGTATGATTCGATTGGAATCGAACCAATGAAAAGTGATTTTTGATTTCATGATAACTTCGTGTTTGTTCATTTTTGGCGAATTGCTAGTCTGATTCGATTGGAATCGAGCCATTGAAAAGTGTCTTTCGGTATCATGATAACTTCGGGTTTGTTCATTTTTGACGAATTGCTAGTCTAATTCGATTCTAATCAAGCCAATGGAAAGTGCTTTTTGATTTCATGATAACTTCGAGTTCGATCATTTTTAGTGGATTGATAGTCTAATTCGATTGGAATCGAGCCAATGAAAAGTGGTTTTTGATTTCGTGATAACTTCGGGTTTGTTCGTTTTTGGCTAATTTCTAGTCTAATTCGATCGGAATCGAGCCAATGAGTACTAGCTTTTGTTTTCATCATAACTTTGGGCTTGTTCACTTTGGACGAATTGTTATTCTAATTCGATTCGAATCGAGCCAATGAAAAGTGGCTTTTGATATCATGATAACTTTGGGTTTGATCGATTTTAACGAATTGCTAGTCTGATTCGATTGGAATCGAGCCAATGAAAAGTGGCTTTTGATATCATGATAACTTTGAGTTTGATCGATTTTAATGAAATGCAAGTCTGATTCGATTGGAATTGAGCCAATGAAAAGTGGCTTTTGTAATCATGATAACTTCGGGTTTGTTCATTTTTAGCGAAATGCTATTCTAATTCGATTGGAATCGACCCAATGAAAACTGCCTTTTGATTTCATGATAACTTCGAATTTGTTCATTTCTAGCAAATTGCTAGTCTAACTCAATTGGAATCGAGCCGATGAGAAGTGGCTTTTGATTTAGTTATAACTTCGAATTTGTTCATTTCTAGCAAATTGCTAGTTTAATTCGATTGGAATCGAGCCAATGAAAAGTGACTTTTGATTTCATGCTTACTTCGGGTATGTTTGTTTTTGGCAAATTGCTAGTCTAATTCGATTGGAATCGAGCGAATGAAAACTGTCTTCTAATGATTTCGTGATAACTTCGGGTTTATTGGTTTTTTTGGCGAATAGCTAGTCTAAGTTAGTTGGAATCGAGCCAATGAAATGTGGCTTTTGCTTTTATGATGACTTCGGGTTTGTTCGTTTTTGGCGAATTGGTAGTCTAATTCGATTGGAATTGAGCCAATGAAAAGTTTTTTTTTGATTTCATGATAACTTCAGGTCTCTTCATTTATGGCTAATTTCTAGTCTAATTAGATTGGAATCGAGCCAGTGAAAAGTGGTTTTTGATTTAATGATAACTTCAGGTTTGTTCATTTTTGGCGAATTGCTAGTCTAATTCGATTGGTATCGAGCCAATGAAATGTGGTTATTGAGTTCGTGAGAACTTCGGGTAGTTCGTTTTTGACGAATTGCTAGTCCAATTCAATTGAAATCGGGCCATTGAAAAGTGGCTTTTGATTTCATGATAACTTCGGGTTTGTTCATTTTCGGCGAATAGCTAGTATAATTCGATAGGAATCGAGCGAATGAAAATTGGCTTTTGATAATTTCATGATAACTTCGTGTTTGTTCATTTTTGGCGAATTGGAAGTCTAATTCGATTTGAATCGGGCCAATGAAATGAGGGTTTTGATTTCATGATAACTTCGGGCTTGTTCATTTTCAACGAATTGGTAGTCTAAGTCGATTGGAATCGAGCAAATGAAGGGAGGGTTTTGATTTCATGATAACTTTGGTTTGTTCATTTTTGACGAATTGCTAGTCTAATTCAATTGGAATCGAGCAAACGAAATGTGGCTTTTGATTTCATGATAACTTCTGGTTTGATCGTTTTTAGCAAATTGCTATTCTAATTCGATTGGAATCGAGTGAATGAAAATCGTCTTCTAATGATTTCATGATAACTTCGGGTTTATTCGTTTTTGGTGAATAGCTAGTCCAATTCGATTGGAATCGAGCCAATGAAATGTGTCTTTTGATTTCATGATAACTTCGGGTTTGTTCATTTTGGCTAATTGGTAGTCTAATTCGATTGGAATTCGAGCCAATGAAAAGTAGTTTTTGATTTCATGATAAGTTTAGGTCTGTTCATTTCGGCAAATTTCTAGTCTATTTAGATTGGAATCGAGACAATGAAAAGTGGTTTTTGATTTCATGGTAACTTCGGGTTTGTTCGTTTTTCCCAAATTACAAGTCTAATTCTATTGGAATCGAGCCAATGAAAAGAGGGATTTAATATCATGACAACTACGGGTTTATTCATTTTTGGTGAATTGCTAGTCTAATTCGATTAGAATTGGGCCAATGAAAAGTGGTTTTTGATTTCATGATAACTTTGGGTTTGTTCATTTTTGGCGAATTACTAGTCTAATTCGATTGGAATCGAGCGAATGAAAACTGTCTTCTAATGATTTTGTGATAACTTCGGGTTTATTCATTTTTGGCGAATTGCTAGTCTAATTCGATTCGAATCGAGCCAATGAAAAGTGGTTTTTGATTTCATGATAACTTTGGGTTTGTTCATTTTTGGCGAATTACTAGTCTAATTCGATTGGAATCGAGCGAATGAAAACTGTCTTCTAATGATTTTGTGATAACTTCGGGTTTATTCATTTTTGGCGAATTGCTAGTCTAATTCGATTCGAATCGAGCCAATGAAAAGTGGTTTTTGATTTCATGATAACTTTGGGTTTGTTCATTTTTGGCGAATTACTAGTCTAATTCGATTGGAATCGAGCGAATGAAAACTGTCTTCTAATGATTTTGTGATAACTTCGGGTTTATTCATTTTTGGCGAATTGCTAGTCTAATTCGATTCGAATCGAGCCAATGAAAAGTGGTTTTTGATTTCATGATAACTTTGGGTTTGTTCATTTTTGGCGAATTACTAGTCTAATTCGATTGGAATCGAGCGAATGAAAACTGTCTTCTAATGATTTTGTGATAACTTCGGGTTTATTCATTTTTGGCGAATTGCTAGTCTAATTCGATTCGAATCGAGCCAATGAAAAGTGGTTTTTGATTTCATGATAACTTTGGGTTTGTTCATTTTTGGCGAATTACTAGTCTAATTCGATTGGAATCGAGCGAATGAAAACTGTCTTCTAATGATTTTGTGATAACTTCGGGTTTATTCATTTTTGGCGAATTGCTAGTCTAATTCGATTGAAATCGAGCAAATGAAATGTGGTTTTCGATTTCATGATAACTTCGGGTTTGTTCGTTTTTAGCGAATTGCTAGTCTAACTTGATTGGAATCGAGCCAACAAAAAGTGGCTTTTGATTTCATGATTACTTCGGGTTTGTTCATTTTTTACGAATTGCTAGTCAAATTCGATTGGAATTGAGCGAATGAAAACTGTCTTCTAATGATTTTGTGATAACTTCGGGTTTATTCATTTTTGGCAAATTGCTAATCTAATTCTATTGGTATTGAGCCAATGAAATGTGGCCTTTGCTTTCATGATAACTTCGGGTTTCTTCGTTTTTGGCGAATTGGTGGTCTAATTCGATTGGAATCGAGCCAATGAAAAGTGGTTTTTGATTTCATGAGAACCTTAGGTTTGTTCCTTTTAGACGAATTTCTAGTCTAATTAGATTGGAATCGAGCCAATGAAAAGTTGTTTTTGATTTCATGATAACTTCAGGTTTGTTCGATTTTGGCGAATTGCTAATCTAATTCAATTGGAATCGAGCGAACGAAAAGTGTCTTTTGATGATTTCATGATAACTTCGGGTTTATTCATTTTTGGCGAATTGCTAGTCTAATTCGATTGGAATCGAGCCAATGAAAAGTAGTTTTTGATTTCATGATAGCTTCGGGTTTTTTCGTACTTCACAAATTGCTAGTCTAATTCGATTGGAATCGAGCCAACGAAAATAGGGTTTTGATTTCATTATAACTATGGGTTTTTTTTCGTTTTGGTAAATTTTTAGTCTTATTCTATTGTAATCGAGCCAATGAAAGGTGGCTTTTGATTTCCTCATAACTTCGAATTTGCTCATTTTCGACGAATTACTAATCTAATCCGATTCGAATCGAACCAATGGAAATTGGTTTTTGAATTCATGATAACTTCGGGTTCGCTCGTTTTTAGCGAATTGCTAGTCTAATTCGATTGGAATTGAGCAAATAAAAAGTGATTTTTGATTTCATGACAACTTCGCGTTTGTTCATTTTTAGCTAATTTCTTGTCTAATTCGATCGGAATCGAGCCAATAAATAGTGGCTTTTGAGTTCGTGATAACTTCGAGTTGGTTCACTTTTGGCGAATTGCTAGTCTAATTCGATTCGAATCGAGCCAATGAAAAGTTGTTTTTGATTTCATGATAACTTCGGGTTCGGTTGATTTTAGCGAATTGCTACTCTAATTCGATTTGAATCGAGCCATTGAAAAGTGTCTTTCGATATCATGATAACTTCGGGTTTTTTCATTTTTGGTGAATTGCTAGTCTAATTCGATTCGAATCAATCCAATGGAAAGTGCTTTTTGATTTCATGATAACTTCGGGTTCGCTCATTTTTAGCGGATTCCTAGTCTAATTCGATTAGAATCGGGCCAATGAAAAGTGGTTTTTGATTTCATGATAACTTCGGGTTTGTTCGTTTTTGGCTAATTTCTAGTCTAATTTGATCGGAATTGAACAAATGAGAACTGGCTTTTGTTTTCATCATAACTTCGGGTTTGTTAACTTTTGACGAATTGCTATTCTAATTCGATTCGAATCGAGCTAATGAAAAGGGGTTTTTGATTTCATGATAACTTTGGGTTTGTTCGATTTTAAAGAATTGCTAGTCTAATTCGATAAGAATCAAGCCATTGAAAAGTGGCTTTTGATATCATGATAGCTTCGGGTTTGTTCATTCTTGGCGAATTACTAGTCTGATTCGATTGGAATCGAGCCAATGAAAAGTGGTTTTCGTTACCATGATAACTTTCGGTCTGTTTGTTTTTGGCGAATTGCTAGTCTAACTCGATTGGAATTGAGGCAATGAAAAGTGGCTTTTGATTTCATGATAACTTTGGGTTTGTTCATTTGTAGCGAAATGCTAGTCTAATTCGATTGGAATCGACCCAATGAAAACTGCCTTTTGATTTAATTATAACTTTGAATTTGTTCGTTTCTAGCAAATTGCTAGTGTAATTCAATTGGAATCGAGCAATGAAAAGCGAATTTTGATTTCATAATAACTTCAGGTTTGTTCGTATTTGGCGAATTGCTAGTCTAATTCGATTGGAATCGAGCCAATGAAAAGTGTTTTTTGATTTCATGATAACTTTGGGTTTGTTCATTTTTGGCGAATTACTAGTCTAAGTCGATTGGAATCGAGCCAATGAAAAGTGATTTTTGATTTCAAGATAACTTTGGGTTTGTTCGTTTTTGGTGAACAGCTAGTCTAATTCGATTGGAATCGAGCCAATGAAAAGTGGCTTTGGATTTCATGATAAATTCGGGTTTATCTATTTTTGGTGAATTGCTAGTCTAATTCGACTGGAATCGAGCTAATGAACAGTGGCTTTTGATGATTTCATGATAACTTCGAGTTTGTTCATTTTTGGCGAATTGGTTGTCTAATTCGATTAGAATCGAGCCAATGAAAAGACGGTTTTGATTTCATGATAACTTCGCATTTGTTCATTTTCGACGAATTGCTAGTCTAATTTGATTTCAATCGAGCCAATGAAATGTGGCTTTTGATTTCATGATAACTTCGGGTTCGTTCATTTTTGGCGAATTGGTAGTCTAATTCGATTGGAATCGAGCTAATGAAAAGTAGTTTTTGATTTCATGATAACTTCGGGTTTGGTCATTCTTGGAGAATTTCTAGTCTAATTCGACTGGAATCGCGCCAATGAAAAGAAGCTATTGTTTTCATGAAAACTTCGGGTTAGTTCGTTTTCGACGAATTGCTAGTCTAGTTCGATTGAAATGGAGCTAATGAAACATGGGTTTTGATTACATGATAACTTCGGGTTTATTCTTTTTTGGCAAATAGCTAGTCTAATTCGATTGGAATCGTGCCAATGAAAAGTGATTTTTGATTTCATGATTACTTCGGGTTTGTTCATTTTTGGCGAATTTCTAGTCTAATTCGATTGGAATCGAGCTAATGAAAATTGGCTTTCATGATATCTTCGGGTTTGTTCATTTTTGGCGAACTGCTAGTCTAATTCGATTGGAATCGAGCCAATGAAAAGTGGTTTTTGATTTCATGATAGCTTCAGGTTTGTTCGTTTTACGCGAATTGCTAGTCTAATTCAATTGGAATTGAGCCAATGAAAAGAGGGTTTTGATTTCATGATAACTACGGGCTTGTTCCTTTTTGGTGAATTGCTAGTCTAATTCGATTGGAATTGAGCCAATGAAAGGAGGGTTTTGATTTCAAGATAACTTCGGGTTTGTTCATTTTCGACGAATTACTGTCTAATTCGATTGGAATTGAGCCAATAAAAGGAGGGTTTTGATTTCAAGATAACTTCGGGTTTGTTCATTTTCGATGAATTGCTAGTCTAATTCGATTGGAATCGAGCCAATGAAATGTTCCTTTTGATTTTTTGATAACTTCAGGTTGTTCATTTTCAGCGAATTGCTAGTCTAATTTGATTGGAATCGAGTCAATGAAAAGTAGATTTTGATTATTATGACTTCGGGTTTCTTCATTTTGGGCGAATAGCTAGTCTAATTCGATTGGAATCGAACGAATGAAAAGTGGCTTTTGAAAATTTCATGATAAACTCTGGTTAGTTCATTTTTGGTGAATTGGTAGTCTAATTCGATTGGAATCAAGCCAATGAAAGGAGGGTTTTGATTTCATGATAACTTCGGGTTTGTTCATTTTTGGCAAATTGCTAGTCTAATTCGATTGGAATCGAACGAATGAAAAGTGTCTTCTAATGATTTCGTGATAACTTCGGGTTTATTCTTATTGGCAAATTGCTAGTCTAATTCGAATGGAATCGAGCCAATGAAAAGTGGTCTCTGATTTCATGATAACTTCGGGTTTGTTCGTTTTTGGCTAATTCTAGTCTAATTCGATCGGAATCGAGCCAATGAAAACTTGCTTTTGATTTCATGATAACTTCAGGTTTGTTTAATTTTGGCGAATTGCTATTCTAATTCGATTCAAATTGAGCGAATGAAAAGTGGATTTTGATTTCATGATAACTTCGGGTTCGTTCGATTTTAGCGAATTGCTATTCTAATTTGATAGGAATTGAACCATTGAAAAGTAGCTTTTGATATCATTATAACTTTGGGTTTGTTCATTTTTGGCGAATTGCTAGTCTGATTCGATTGGAATCGAGCCAATGAAAACTGATTTTTGTTTCCATGATAACTTTCGGTTTGTTCACTTTTGGCGAATTACTATTCTAATTCGATTGGAATCTAGCCAATGAAAAGTGGCGTTTGATTTCATGATAACATCGGGTTTGTTCATTTTTGGCGAAATGCTAGTCTAATTCGATTGCAATCTACCCAATGAAAACTGCCTTTTGATTTAATTATAACTTCGAGTTTTTTCATTTCTAGCAAATTACTAGTCTAATTCGATTGGAATCGAGCCAATGAAAAGTGGCTTTGGATTTCATGATAACTTTGGGTTTATCTATTTTTGGCGAATTGCTAGTCTAATTCGATTGCAATCGAGCCAATGAAA
Organism: Olea europaea var. sylvestris; assembly: GCF_002742605.1. NCBI lineage: Eukaryota > Viridiplantae > Streptophyta > Magnoliopsida > Lamiales > Oleaceae > Olea > Olea europaea. Next base: position 18,903 of record NW_019251985.1, on the reverse strand, counting down.
AGTGTTTTTTGATTTCCTGATAACTTCAGGTTTGTTCATTTTTGGCGAATTGGTAGTCTAATTCGATTGGAATCGAGCTAATGAAAAGTGGTTTTTGATTTCAAAATAACTTCGGGTTTGTTTGTTCTTGGCTAATTTCCAGTCTAATTCGATTGAAATCGAGCCAATGAAAAGAGGCTTTTGATTTCATGATAACTTCGGGGTTTGTTCGTTTTTGGCAAATTACTAGTCTAATTCGATTGGAATCGAACCAATGAAAAGTGGCTCTTGACTTCATGATAACTTCGTGTTTGTTCATTTTTGGCGAATAGCTTGTCTAATTCGACTAGAATCGAGCGAATGAAAAGTGGCTATTGATAATTTCATGATAACTTCGGGTTTGCTCATTTTTTGCGAATTTGGTAGTCTAATTCCATTGGAATCGAGCTAAAGAAAGAAGGGTTTTGATTTCATGATAACTTTTAATTTGTTCATTTTCGACGAATTGTTAGTCTATTTCGGTTGTAATCAAGCTAATGAAATGTGGGTTTTGATTTCATGATAACTCTAGGTTTTCGTTTCCATGATAACTTTCGGTTTGTTCACTTTTGGCAAATTGCTAGTCTAATTCTATTGGAATCGAGCCAATGAAAAGTTGTTTTTGATTTCATGATTACTTCGAGTTTGTTCGTTTTTGGCTAATTTCTAGTCTAATTCGATTGGAATCGAGCTAATGAAAAGTGGCTCTCATGGTAACTTTGGGTTTGATCATTTTTGGAGAATTGCTAGTCTAATTCGATTGGAATCGAGCGAATGAAAAGTGTCTTCTAATGATTTCGTGATAACTTCGGGTTTATTCATTTTTAGCGAATTGCTAGTCTAATTCGATTGAAATCGAGCCAATGAAAAGTGGTTTTTGATTTCATGATAACCTTGGGTTCGTTCGTTTTTCGCGAATTGTAAGTGTAATTCAAATGGAATCGAGCCAATGAAAAGAGGGTTTTGATTTCATGATAACTACGGGCTTGTTCATTTTTGGTGAATTGCTAGTCCAATTCGATTGGAATCGAGCCAATGAAAGGAGGGTTTTGATTTCATGATAACTTCGGGTTTTTTCATTTTCGACGAATTGCTAGTCTAATTTGATTGGAATCGAGCCAATGAAAAGTGGCTTTTGATTTCATGATAACTTCGGGTTAGTTCGGTTTTGGCGAATTGCTAGTCTAATTCAATTGGAATCGAGCTAATGAAAAGTGGCTTGTGATTTTATGATAACTTTGGATTTCTTCATTTTTGGCGAATAGCTAGTCTAATTCGACTGGAATCGAGCGAATGAAAAGTGGCCTTTGATAATTTCATGATATCTTTGGGTTTATTCGTTTTTGGCGAATTGGTAGTCTAATCTAATTGGAATCGATCCAATGAAATGAGGGGTTTAATTTCACGATAACTTCAGGTTTGTCCATTTTTTGTGAATTGCTAGTCTAATTCGATTGGAATCAAGTGAATGAAAAGTGTCTTCTAATGATTTTATTATAACTTCGGGTTTATTCTTATTGACGAATTGCTAGTCTAATTCGATTGGAATTGAGCCAACGAAATGTGGTTTTTGATTTCATGATAACTTCGGGTTTGTTCGTTTTTCCCGAATTGCTAGTCTAATTCTATTGGAATCGAGCCAATGAAAAGAGGGTTTTAGTTTTATGATAACTACGGGTTTTGTTCATTTTTGGCGAATTGCTAGTCTAATTCGATTGGAAACGAGCCAATGAAAAGTGGTTTTTGATTTCATGATAACTTCGGGCTTGTTCATTTATGGCGGATTTCTAACCTAATTAGATTGGAATCGAGCCAATGAAAAGTGGTTTTTAATTTCATGTAACTCCGGGCTTGTTCATTTTTGGCGAATTGCTAGTCTAATTCGATTGGAATCGAGCGAATGAAAAGTGTCTTCTAATGATTTTGTGATAACTTCGGGTTTATTCTTATTGCGAATTGCTAGTCTAATTCAATTGGAATTGAGCCAATGAAAAGTGGTTTTTGATTGCATGATAACTTCCGATTTGTTCGTCCTTCCCATATTGCTAGTCTAATCCTATTGGAATCGAGCCAATGAAAAGAGGGTTTTAATTTCATGATAACTACGGGTTTGTTCATTTTTGGCGAATTGCTGGTCTAATTCAATTGGAATCGAGCCAATGAAAACTGGTTTTTGATTTCATGATAATTTCGGGTTTGTTCTTTTTGGCGAATTTCTAGACTAATTAGATTGGAATTGAGCCAATGAAAAGTGGTTTTTGATTTCATGATAACTTCGGGTTTGTTCATTTTTGACGAATTGCTAGTCTATTTCGATTGGCATCGAGCCAATGAAAAGTGGTTATTGATTTCATGATAACTTCGGGTAGTTCGTTTTTGGCGAATTGCTAGTCTAATTCGATTGGAATCGAGCCAATGAAAAGTGATTTTTGATTTCACGAACTTTAGGTTTATTCATTTTTAGCGAATTGCTAGTCTAATTCGATTGGTATCGAGCCAGTGAAAAGTTGGAATTGATTTCATGATAACTTCGGGTAGTTCATTTTTGGCGAATTGCTAGTCCAATTCGATTGAAATCGAGCCAATGAAAAGTTTCTTTTGATTTCATTGTAACTTCGGGTTTGTTCATTTTTGGCGAATTGCTAGTCTAATTCTATTGGAATCGAGCGAATGACAAGTGTCTTCTAATGATTTCGTGATAGCTTCGGGTTTATTCATTTTTGGCGAATTGCTAGTCTTATTCAATTGGAATCGAGCGAATGAAAATTTGTTTTTTATTTCAAGATAACTTCGGGTTTGTTCGTTTTTTGAAAATTGCTAGTCTAATTCGATTGGAATCGAGCCAACGAAAAGAGGGTTTTGATTTCATGATAACTATGGGTTTTTTTCATTTTTGGCGAATTTCTTATCTAATTCTATTGGAATCGAGCCAATGTAAAGTGGCTTTTGATTTCCAGATAACTTCGGGTTTTTTCATTTTTGGCGAATTGCTAGTCTAATTCGATTCTAATCGAGCCAATGAATAGTGGTTTTTGATTTCATGATAACACCGGGTCCGCTCATTTTTAGCGAATTACTAGTCTAATTCGATTGGAATCGAGCCAATGAAAAGTGGTTATTGATTTCATGATAACTTCGGGTTTGTTCATTTTGGCTAATTTCTAGTCTAATTCGATCGGAATCGAACCAATGAAAACTGGCTTTTGATTTCATGATAACTTCGGGTTTGTTCACTTTTGGTGAATTGCTATTCTAATTCAATTTGAATTGAGCTAATGGAAAGTGGTTTTTGATTTCATGATAACTTCGGGTTCGTTCGATTTTAGCGAATTCCTAGTCTAATTCGATAGGAACCGAGCCATTGAAAAGTGGCTTTTGATATAATGATAACTTCGGGTTTGTTCATTTTTGGTGAATTGCTATTCTGATTCGATTGGAATCGAACCAATGAAAAGTGGTTTTTGTTTCCATGACAACTTTTAGTTTGTTCATTTTTTTGCGGATTGCTAGTCTAATTCGATTGGAATCGAGCCAATGAAAAGTGGCTTTTGATTTCATGATGACTTTGAGTTTGTTTGTTTTTGGCGAAATGCTAGTCTAATTCGATTGGAATCGACCCAATGAACGCTGCCTTTTAATTTAATTATAACTTCGAGTTTGTTCATTTCTGGCAAATTGCTAGTCCAATTCGATTGGAATCAAGCCAATGAAAAGTGATGTTTGATTTCATAATAACTTCGGGTTTTTTCATTTTTGACGAGTTGCTAGTCTAATTTGATTGGAATCGAGGCAATGAAAAGTAGTTTTTGATTTCATGATTACTTCGGGTTTGTTCGTTTTTTACAACTTACTAGTCTAAGTCGATTGGAATCGAGCCAATGAAAAGTGGTTTTTGATTTCAAGATAACTTTGGGTTTGTTCATTTTTGGCGAATAGCTAGTCTAATTCGATTGGAATCGAGCCATTGAAAAGTGGCTTTGGATTTCACGATAACTTTAGGTTTGTCTATTTTTGGCGAACTGCTAGTCAAATTCGATTGGAATCGAGCCAATGAAAAGTGTCTTTTGATTTCATGATAACTTTGGGTTTGTTCTTTTTGGCGAATAGCTAGTCAAATTCAACTCGAATCAAGCGAATGAAAATTGGCTTTTCATAATTTCAATATAACTTCGGCTTTGTTCATTTTTGGCGAATTGGTAGTCGAATTTGATTGGAATCGAGTCAATGAAAAGAGGGTTTTGATTTCATGATAACTTCGGGCTTTTTCATTTTCGACGAATTGCTAGTCTAATTCTATTGGAATCGAGCCAATGAAAAGTGGCTTCTGATTTCATGATTACTTTGGGTTTGTTCATTTTTGGCGAATTTCTAGTCAAATTCGTTTGGAATCAAGCCAATGAAATGTGGCTTTTGATTTCATGATAACTTCGGGTTTGTTCATTTTTTGTGAATTGCTAGTTTAATTCAATTGGAATCGAGCCATTGAAAAGGGGGTTTTGATTTCATGATAACTTCAGGTAGTCCCTTTTTGGCGAATTGCTAGTCCAATTTGATTGAAATCGAGCCAATGAAAAGTTGCTTCTGATTTCATGATAACTTCGGGTTTGTTCATTTTTGGTAAATTGCTAGTGTAATTTAATTGGAATCGAGCGAATGAAAAGTGTCTTCTGATGATTTCGTGATAACGTTGGGTTTATTCATTTTTGGCGTATTGCTAGTTTAATTCAATTGGAATTGAGCAAATGAAAAGTGGTTTTTGATTTCATGATAACTTCGGGTTTGTTCATTTTTCACGAATAGCTCGTCTAATTCGATTGGAATCGAGCCAACGAAAAGAGGGTTTTGATTTCTTGATAACTACGGGTTTTTTTCATATTTAGCGAATTTCTAGTCTAATTCTATTGGAATCGACCCAATGGAAAGTAGCTTTCGATTTCCTGATAACTTTGGGTTTGTTCATTTTTGGTGAATTGCTAGTCTGATATGATTTGAATCAAGCCAATGAAAAATGGTTTTTTATTTCATGCAACGTCGGGTTTGTTCGTTTTTGGCAAATCGCTAGTCTACTTCGATTTGAATCGAGCCAATGAAAAGTGGTTTTTGGTTTCATGATAACTTCGGGTTTGTTCGTTTTTGGTAAATTACTGTATAATTCGATTGGAATCGAGCCAATGAAAAGTTGTTTATGATTCCATGATATCTTCGGGTTTGTTTTTTTTGGCGAATTGCTAGTCTAATTCGATTGTAATCGAGCCAGTGAAAAGTGGTCTTTAATTTCATAATAACTTTGGGTTTGTTCATTTTTGTCGAATTGCGAGTCTAAGTCGATTGGAATCGAGCCAATGAAATGTTGCTTTTGATGATTTCGTGATAACTTCGGGTTTGTTCATTTGTGGCGAGTTGCTAGTGTAATTCGGTTGGAATCGAGCCAATGAAAAGCGATTTTTAATTTCATGATAACTTCAAGTTTAGTCATTTTTGATGAATTGCTAGTCTAATTCGATTGGAAACGGGCCAATGAAAAGTGGTTTTTGATTTCATATAACTTCGGGTTTGTTCATTTTGGGAGAATTGCTAGTCTAATTCGATTGGAATCATGCCAATGAATACTGGTTTTTAATTTCATGATAACTTCGGGTTTGTTCATTTTTGACGAATTGCTTGCCTAATTCGATTGCAATCGAACCAATGAAAAGTGATTTTTGATTTCATGATAATTTCGGGTTTGTTCGTTTTTAGCGAATTGCTAGTCTAATTCGATTGGAATCGAGCCAATCAAAAGTGGTTTTCGATTTCATGATAACTTCGAGTTTGTTCATTTTTGACGAATTACTAGTCTAATTCAATTGGAATCGAGCGAATGAAATTTGGCTTTTGATTTCATGGTAACATCGGGTTTGTTCATTTTTGGTCAATTGCTAGTCTAATTCGATTGGAATCGAGCCAATGAAAAGTGGTTTTTAATTTTATGATAACTTCGGGTTTGTTCATTTTTCGCGAATTGCTCGTCTAATTAGATTGGAATCGAGCCAATGAAAAGTTGTTTTTGATTTCATATAACTTCGGGTTTGTTCATTTTGGGCGAATTGCTAGTCTGATTCGATTGGAATCGTGCCAATGATAAGGGGTTTTTGATTTCCTGATAACTTCGAGTTTGTTCATTTTCGGCAAATTGCTAGTCTCATTGGATTGGAATCGAGCCAATGAAAAGTGGTTTTTCATTTCATGATAAATTCGAGTTTGTTCATTTTTGTCGAATTGCTAGTATAATTCGATTGGAATCGAGCCAATGAAATGTGACTTTTGATTTCATGATAACTTCGGGTTTGTTCTTTTTTGGTGAATTGCTAGTCTAATTCTACCGGAATTGAGCCAATGAAAAGTGGTTTTTGATTTGTTGATAACTTCGGGTTTGTTCATTTTTGACGAATTTCCAGTCTAATTTGGTTGGAATCGAGGTAATGAAACGTGGTTTTTGATTCCATGATAACTTCAGGTTTGTTCAATTTTGGCGAATTGCTAGACTAATTCGATTGGAATCGAGCCAATAAAAAGTGGTTTTTGATTTCACGATAACTTAGGGTTTGTTTATTTTGTGCGAATTGCTAGTCTAATTCATTTGGAATCGTGCCAACGAAAAGTGGTTTTTTATTGCATGATAACTTTGTGCATGTTCGTTATTGGCCAATTGCTAGTCTAATTCGATTGGAATCGAGCCAATAAAAAGTGGTTTTTGATTTCATATCACTTCGGGTTTGTTCATTTTTGGGGAATTGCTAGTCTAATTCGATTGGAATCGAACTAATAAAATGTGGCTTTTGATTTCATGATACCATCGGCTTTGTTCATTTTTTGCCACTTGCTAGTCTAATTTGATTGGAATCGTGCCAATGAATAGTGGTTTTTAATTTCATGATAACTTCAGGTTTGTTTGTTTTTAGCGAATTGCTCGTCTAATTCGATTGGAATTGAGCCAATGAAAAGTTGTTTTTAATTTCATATAACTTTGGGTTTGTTCATTTTGGGTGAATTGCTAGTCTAATTGGATTGGAATCGTGCCAATGAAAAGTAGTTTTTGATTTCATGATAACTTTGGGTTTGTTCATTTTCGGCAAATTGATAGTCTAATTTGTTTGGAATCGTTCCAATGAAATGTGGCTTTTGATTTCATGATAACTTCGGGTTTGTTCATTTTGGGTGAATTACAAGTCTAATTCGATTGGAATCAAGTCAATGAAAAGTGGTTTTTAATTTCATGATAACTTTGGGTTTGTTCATTTTTACTAATTGCTTGTCGAATTCGATTGGAATCGTGCCAATGAAAAGTGGTTTTTGATTTCATTATAACTTTAGGTTTGTTCATTTTTGTCAAATTGCTAGTCTAATTCGATTGGAATCAAGCCAATGAAAAGGGGTTTTTGATTTCATCATAACTTCGGGTCTGTTCGTTTTTTACGAATTGGTAGTCTAATTCGATTGGAATCGAGCCAATTAAAAGTGGTTTTTGACTTCTCGTTAACTTTGGGTTTGTTCATTTTTGGCGAATTGCTTGTCCAATTCGATTGGAATCGAGCATATGAAAAGTGGCTTTTGATGATTTCATGTTAACTTCGGGTTTGTTCTTTTTGACAAGTTGCTAGTCTAATTTGATTGGAATCGTGCCAATGAAAAGTGGTTTTTAATTTCATGATGACTTTAGGTTTGTTTATTTTTTGCAAATTGCTAGTCTAAGTTGATTGGATTCTAGCCAATGAAAAGTGGTCTTTGATTTCATGATAACTTCGAGTTTGTTCATTTTTGGCAAATTACTATCTAATTTGATTGGAATCGAGCCAATGAAAAGTTGTTTTTGATTCCATGATATCTTCGAGTTTGTTCGTTTTTGGCGAATTGCTAGTCTAATTCGATTGGAATCGAGCCAGTGAAAAGTGGTCTTTGATTTCATGATAACTTCGGGTTTGTTCATTTTTGTTGAATTGCCAGTCTAATTCGATTGGAATAGAGCCAATGAAATGTGGCTTTTGATGATTTTATGATAACTTCGGGTTTGTTCATTTGTGGCAAGTTGCTAGTCTAATTCGGTTGGAATCGAGCCAATGAAAACTGGTTTTTAATTTCATGATAACTTCAAGTTTACTCATTTTTGGCGAATTGCTAGTCTAATTCAATTGGAATTGAGCCAATGAAAAGTGGTTTTTGATTTCATATAACTTCAGGTTTGTTCATTTTGGGCGAATTGCTAGTCTAATTCGATTGGAATCATGTCATTGAATAGTGGTTTTTAATTTCATGATAACTTCGGGTTTGTTCATTTTTGGCGAATTGCTAGTCTAATTCGATTGGAATCGAGCCAATGAAATGTGGCTTTTGATTTGATGATAACATCGAGTTTGCTCATTTTTGGCAAATTGCTCGTCTAATTCGATTGTAATCGAGCCAATGAAAAGTGGTTTTTAATTTCATAATAACTTCGGGTTTATTCATTTTTGGCGAACTGATAGTCTAATTCGATTGGAATCGAGCCAATGAAAAGTTGTTTTTGATTTCATGATAACTTCGGGTTTGTTCGTTTTTGTCGAATTGCTAGTAGAATTCGATTGGAATCGAGCTAATGAAATGTGACTTTTGATTTCATGATAGGTTCGGGTTTGTTCGTTTTTGGTGAATTACTAGTCTAATTCTCTTGGAATCAAGCCAATGAGAAGCAGTTTTTGATTTGTTGATAACTTCGGGTTTGTTCATTTTTGACGAATTACCAGTCTAATTCGGTTGGAATTGAGGCAATGAAACATGGCTTTTCATTTCATGATAACTTCGGGTTTGTTCATTATTGGCGAATTGCTATACTAATTCGATTGGAATCGAGCCAATGAAAAGTGGCTTTTTATTTCACGATAACTTAGGGTTTGTTTATTTTGGGGGAATTGCTAGTCTAATTCGATTGGAATTGTGCCAATGAAAAGTGGTTTTTGATTTCATGATAACTTCGGTTATTTTCGTTATTGGCAAATTGTTAGTCTAATTCGATTGGAATCGAGCCAATGAAATGTAGTTTTTGATTTCATATAGCTTCGGGTTTGTTCGTTTTTGATGAATTACTAGTCTAATTCGATTGGAATCGATGCAATGAAATGTGGCTTTTGATTTCATGATAACATCGGGTTTGTTCGTTTATGGCCAATTGCTAGTCTAATTTGATTGGAATCGAGCCACTGAAAAGTGGTTTTTAATTTCATGATAACTTCAGGTTTGTTCGTTTTTGGCGAATTGCTCGTCTAATTCGATTGGAATCGAGCAAATGAAATGTTGTTTTTCATTTCATATAACTTTGGGTTTGTTCATTTTGAGGGAATTCCAAGTCTAATTCTATTGGAATCGTGCCAATGAAAAGTAGTTTTTGATTTCGTGTTAACTTTGGGTTTGTTTATTTTCGGTAAATTACTAGTCTAACTCGTTTGGAATCGTGCCAATGAAATGTGGCTTTTGATTTCATGATAACTTTGGGTTTGTTCGTTTTTGGCGAAATGCTAGCCTAATTCGATTGGAATCGAGCCAATGAAAAGTGGTTTTTAATTTCATGATAACTTCGGGTTTGTTCGTTTTTGCGAATTGCTAGTCTAATTCGATTGGAATCGAGCCAATGAAAAGTGGTTTTTGATTTCATGATAACTTCGGGTTTGTTCATTTTTGGTGAATTGCTAGTCTAATTCGATTGGAATCGACCCAATGAAAAGTGGTTTTTGATTTCATGATAACTGATTAGCGTCTAAAAGTGCTTCAATGATATATCATTTACAGGACATTTTACATTCACTTTGTTTAAAAAGACTAATGTTAGTCTCTAATTTCAATTCGCTTGCCATAAATTCAATTTCCACAAATACATGGTTAAAAATGCAATTAATTGAAATGCGTATTTACATACATGTCGGCATGAGTATTATACATTTGAAAGCGTATTTATTTGATGTATTTCACATGTATTTCCAATTTAGAACAAGTGGAGCAAGTGGAGGAAAATAATGTTGAAAAGTCAACAATAGTGACTGTCTCAAGTAAGAAGCAGCCGTCGGTAAAATGATCATAACTTGAGGTTCAAACATTGAACCAAGGTGATTCAAGTTGAGTTGGAAAGATAAGGCATTTTCTACAAATTTCATGTTTTGGAAGAAGTCAAATTCGTATCACAAGGCAGCCAAAATTACTGTGCAAAGTCCAGCTTGTTACCTGCCGGATACAGCTTTACCTGTGTAGCAGTACTCATTGTTTTTGTCATATCTGAAGTTATATAGATACAATGAACCTGATATTTGAACCAATGGAAATCCAACTCAAGTGGTAATAATTTATCTGTTGATCATAAGTCCAAATTCGCTGCACAATGTATCTGAAAATCGGCATCAAGTTGCATATTCCAGCTGTCTTGAAGCTGGACAGAAACAAGTTGCATTGCCTACTAGAATTTTGGATGTTCCTTTGCCTATAAAAGGGAACCTTGGCCACGATTTTGAGAGCATCAATTCTTCTCCCATCATATTCAACTTTCCTTCATTTTCTTTGTAACATTTCATTATGTATTTCTAAACCATTAGCTAGAGCTAGGGGTGAAATTTTGGTGAATGCATAGTATTGTCTTTGATCTTTCATTTTGTTCTTCAATGTTATTCTTCTTACTTGGTTGAAGTATATGTTCTACAAATGGTTTTGGTTTGTTAAAGACTTTGATTTATTGTTGACAATTTTGGCACAACGAATGCTTAGATAATCTCTACATACCAACAACTTATTTTGACACATTCTCTCAAACAATTACCAAGATCTATCTTTTAGTATATTTGTGATTAATGTTTTATCTTCCATATGAGGTCACTCCTTATTTGATTTTCATATGAGTTAAATTAAAGATCAAGGGCAATTTCTACTCATTTATCCGAAGTGAATCCCCGATGCTCTAGTGTTCGTCTTCATCTTATTTCCACCAACCGTTCACTACTCAGACTAGTTTATTTCCTTCCAATTCCATGTGGTTTGACCTCGGACTTCCGAGATTTACTACTCGCGACAACCTGCGCTTGGGTTTACAACCTTAAAGTTGTAGCAATAACTTTAGGTTTGTTCATTTTTCGCGAATTACTAGTCTAATTCGATTGGAACCGAGCCAATGAAAAGTAGTTTTTGATTTCATAATAACATTGGGTTTGTTCATTTTTGGCGAATTACAAGTCTAATTCATTTGGAATCGAGCCAATGAAAAGTGATTTTTGATTTCATGATAACTTCGGGTATGTTCGTTTTTGGCGAATTGCTAGTCTAATTCGATTGAAATCGAGCCAATCAAAAGTGATTTTGATTTCATGAAAACTTCAAGTTTGTTCATTTTTGGCGAATTGCTAGTCTAATTCGATTGGTATTGTGCCAATGAAAAGTGGTTTTTGATTTCATTATAACTTCGGGTTTGTTCGTTTTTGACGAATTGCTAGTCTAATTCGATTGGAATTAAGCCAATGAAAAGTGGTTATCGATTTCACGTTAACTTCGGCTTTGTTCATTTTTGGCGAATTCCTAGTCCAATTCGATTGGAATCGAGCCAATGAAAAGTGGCTTTTGATGATTTCATGATAACTTCAGGTTTGTTCATTTTTCATGAGTTGCTAGTCTAATTCGATTGGAATCGTGCCAATGAAAAGTGATTTTTGATTTCATGATGACTTCAGGTTTGTTCATTTTTAGCAAATTGCTAGTCTAATTCGATTGGAATTGAGCCAATAAAAAAGTGGTTTTTGATTTCATAATAACTTCGAGTTTGTTCATTTTTGGCAAATTACTAGTCTAATTCGATTAGAATCGAGCCAATGGAAAGTTGTTTTTGATTTCATGATAACTTTGGGTTTGTTCATTTTTGGCGAATTGCTAGTCAAATTCGATTGGAATCGAGCTAGTGAAAAGTATTCTTTGATTTCATGATAACTTTGGGTTTGTTCATTTACGTCGAATTGCCAGTCTAATTCAATTGGAATCGAGCCAATGAAATGTGGCTTTTGATGATTTCATGATAACTCCGTGTTTGTTCGATTGTGGCGAGTTGCTAGTCTAATTCGATTGGAATCGAGCTAATGAAAAGTTGTTTTTAATTTCATAATAACTTCGTGTTTGTTCATTTTTGACGAATTGCTAGTCTAATTCTACTGGAATCGAGCCAATGAAAATTGGTTTTTGATTTCATATAACTTCGGGTATGTTCATCTTGGGCGAATTGCTAGTCTAATTCGATTGGAATCATGTCAATGAATAGTGGTTTTTAATTTCATGATAACTTTGGGTTTGTTCATTTTTGGCGAATTGCTAGTCTAATTTGATTGCAATTGAGCCAATGAAAAGTGGTTTTTGATTTCATGATAATTTTGGGTTTGTTCATTTTTGGCGAATTGCTAGTCTAATTTGATTGCAATTGAGCCAATGAAAAGTGGTTTTTGATTTCATGATAATTTTGGGTTTGTTCATTTTTGGCGAATTGCTAGTCTAATTCGATTGGAATCGAGCCAATGAAATATGGCTTTTGATTTCATGATAACATAGGTTTGTTCGTTTTTGGCGACTTGCTCGTCTAATTTGATTGGAATTGAGCCAATGAAAAGGGGGTCTTTAATTTCACGATAGCTTCATGTTTGTTCATTTTTGGTGAATTGATAGTTTAATTCGATTGGAATCGAGCCAATGAAAAGTTATTTTTGATTTCATGATAACTTTGGGTTTGTTCATTTGTTGCGAATTCATAGTCTAATTCTATTGGAATCGAGCCAATAAAAAGTTGTTTTTGATTTCATATAACTTCGGGTTTCTTCATTTTGGGCGAATCGCTAGTCTAATTCGATTGGAATCATGCCAATGAAAAGTGGTTATTGATTTCATTATAACTTCGAGTTTGTTCGGTTTTGTCGAATTGCTAATGTAATTCGATTAGAATCGAGCCAATGAAAAGGGGTTTTCAATATCATGTAACTTCGGGTTTGTTCATTTTGGACAAATTGCTAGTCTAATTCGACTAGAATCCAGCCAACAAAAATTGGTTTTTGATTTCACATTAACTTCGGGTTTGTTCATTTTTTGGCGAAATTCTAGTCCAATTCGATTGGAATTAAGCCAATGAAAAGTGGGTTTTGATGATTTCATGATAACTTCGGGTTTGTTCATTTTTTACGAGTTGATAGTCTAATTAGATTGGAATCGTGCCAATGAAAAGTGGTTTTTGATTTTTCATTGGTTTTTGATTTCATGATGACTTCGGGTTTGTTTGTTTTTAGCAAATTGCTAGTCCAATTCGATTGGAATTGAGCCAATGAAAAGTTGTTTTTCATTTCAAGATAACTTCGGGTCTCTTCGTTTTTGGTAAATTACTAGTCTAATTCGATTGAAATCGAGCCAATGAAAAGTGGTTTTTAATTTCATGATAACTTCGAGTTTGTTCATTTTTGACGAATTGCTAGTCTAATTCGATTGGAATTGAGCCAATCAAAAGTTATTTTTGATTTCATATAACTTTGGGTTTGTTCATTTTGGGCGAATTGCTGGTCCAATTCGATTGGAATCGTGCCAATGAAAAGTGGTTTTTGATTTCATGATAACTTTGGGTTTGTTCATTTTTAACGAATTGCTAGTCTAATTCGATTGGAATCGAGCCAATGAAAAGTAGTTTTTGATTTCATATACCTTCAGGTTTGTTCGTTTTGGGTGAATTGCTAGTCTAATTCGGTTGGAATCTTGTCAATGAAAAGTGGTTTTTAATTTCATGATAACTTCTGGTTTTTTCATTTTTGGCGAATTGCTAGTCTAATTAGATTGCAATTGAGCCAATGAAAAGTGATTTTTGATTTCATGATAATTTCAGGTTCATTCATTTTTGGTGAATTGCTAGTCTAATCCGATTAGAATCGAGCCAATCAAAATAGGTTTTTGATTTCATGATAACTTCGAGTTTGTTCATTTTTGGCGAATTGCAAGTCTTATTCTATTGGAATCGAGCCAATGAAATGTGGCTTTTGATTTCATGATAACATCTGGTTTGCCCATTTTTGGTAAATTGCTAGTCTAATTCGATTAGAATTGAGCCAATGAAAAGTGGTTTTTAATTTCATGATAACTTCGGGTCTGGTCATTTTTTGCGAATTGATAGTCTAATTCGACTGGAATTGAGCCAATGAAAGGTTGTTTTTGATTTCATATAACTTCGGGTTTGTTCATTTTAGGCAAATCGGTAGTCTAATTCGATTGGAATCGTGCCAATGAAAAGTGGTTTTTGATTTCATGATAACTTCGTGTTTGTTCATTTTTGGCAAATTGCTAGTCGAATTCGATTGGAATCGAGCCTATAAAAAGTGGTTTTCTTTTCATGATAAATTCGGGTTTGTTCATTTTTTTCGAATTGCTAGTATAATTCGATTAGAATCGAGCCAATGAAATGTGACTTTTGATTTCATGATAAATTCGGGTTTTTTCATTTTTGGCGAATTGCTAGTCCAATACTATTGGAATCGAGCCAATAAAAAGTGGTTTTTGATTCGACAAATTACCAGTCTAATTTGATTGAAATCAAGGCAAAGAAATGTGGGTTTTGATTTCATGATAACTTTGGGTTTGTTCATTTTTGGCGAATTGCTAGACTAATTCGATTGGAATCGAGCAAATGAAAAGTTATTTTTGATTTCACGATAACTTTGGGTTTGTTCATTTTTGGCGAATTGCTAGTCTAATTCGATTGGAATCGTGCCGATGAAAAGTGGTTTTTGATTTTATGATAACTTCGGGTTTGTTCGTTTTTTTACGAATTCTAGTCTAAGTCGATTGGAATCGAGCCACTCAAAAGTTGTTTTTGATTTTACATAACGTCGGGTTTTTCATTTTGGGCGAATTGGTAGTCCAATTCGATTGGAATTGTGACAACGAAAAGTGATTTTTGATTTCATGATAACTTCGGGTTTGTTCATTTTTGACGAATTGCTAGTCTAATTCGATTGGAATCGAGCCAATGAAAAGTAGTTTTTGATTTCATGTAACTTCGGGTTTGTTCATTTTGGGCGAATTGCTAGTCTATTCGATTGGAATCATGTCAATGAAAAGTGGTTTTGAATTTCATGATAACTTCGGGTTTGTTCATTTTTGGCGAATTGCTAGTCTAATTCTATTGGAATCGAGCCGATGAAAAGTGGTTTTTGATTTCAAGATAACTTCAGGTTTGTTCGTTTTTGCGGATTGCCAGTTTGATTCGATTGGAATCGAGCCAATGAAAAGTGGTTTTTGATTTCATGATGACTTCGGGTTCATTTTTAGCAAATTGCTTGTCTCATTCAATTGGATTCAAGCCAATGAAAAGTGGTTTCTGATTTTATGAGAACTTCGGGTTTTTTTGTTTTTGGCGAATTGCTAGTCTAATCTGATTGGAATCAAGCCAATGAAAAGTGGCTTTTGATTTCATGATAGCTTCGGGTATGTTCGTTTTTGGTGAATAGCTAGTCTGATTCGATTGGAATCGTGCCAATGAAAAGTGGTTTTTGATTTAATTATAACTTCGGGTTTGCTCATTTTTGTCGAATTGCTAGTCTAATTCGATTAGAATCGAGCCAATGAAAAGGGGTTTTTGATTTTATGATAACTTTTGGTTTGTTCGTTCTTGATGAATTGCTTATCTAATTCGATAGGAATCGAGCCAATGAAAAGTTTCTTTGATTTCATGTTAACTTCGGGTTTGTTCATTTTTTATGAATTGCCAATCCAGTTTGATTGGAATCGAGCCAATGAAAAGTGGCTTTTGAAGGTTTCATGATAACTTCGGGATTGTTCATTTTTGACGAATTTCTAGTCTAATTCGATTGGAATCGTGCCTACGAAAAGTGGTTTTTGATTTCATGATAACTTCGAGTTTGTCCATTTTTGGCGAATTGCTAGTTTAATTCGATTGGAATCGAGCCAATCAAAAGAGGTTTTTGATTTCATGATAACTTCGGGTTTTTTCATTTTTGGTGGATTGCTAGTCTAATTCAATTGGAATCGAGCCAATGAAATGTGGCTTTTGATTTCAAGATAACTTCGAGTTTGTTCATTTTCGGCGAATTACTAGTCTAATTCGATTGGAATCGAGCCAATGTAAAGTGGTTTTTAATTTCATGATAACTTCAGGTTTGTTCATTTTTTACGAATTGCTAGTCTAATTTGATTTGAATCGAGCCAGTCAAAAGGGGTTTTTGATTTCATGATAACTTCGGGCTTTTTCATTTTTGGTGAATTGCTAGTCTAATTCGATTGGAATCGAGCTAATGAAATGTGGCTTTTGATTTCAAGATAACTTCGAGTTTGTTTATTTTTGACGACTTACTAGTCAAATTCGATTGGAATCGAGTCAATG
>NW_019251985.1:0-2169 GCF_002742605.1 Olea europaea var. sylvestris | reverse complement strand
TTAATAATATTTCTTTTAAGATAACAAGGAAAGAAAGTAATATTTTATCATATAATTAACGTTTATCTTTGTTATTAGAAAAAAGAGATTCAATTGTCTTAATTGTTATTTACCTTTTATCCGCCAGCAATTCAATTTTTTTTCTTGTGCGTGATTTGAGCATTTTAACAAACGAGAGAGAGAGATATATCTAGTTGATTTGATTGATTGATGGATAGAGGGAAATGAACCTCACTTATTGTAAGAAGACTTTTACCTTGATTTTGGAATATAATATCAACTTAACATTTAGGACTTTTGATGTTCCCAAGATAACCCACGTTTCTTTTGGTCTAGCTTTGAATAATTTATTATATATACTTTTGTACAAATCTCTTGGCGTGATTCATGGCAGTCATGACCTTTGTACTATTAGTGTATCAACAATCTTTCAATTAGAATTGAAATAACTGCCTTAATTTCATGCACGTGAATGTGTGAAAAGAGCATAAACAAATTTAGCTATTGATGGGAAAACGTGTAGAATACACTATAAATGTTATGAATTATTTTGTGTAGAACAAAGATAGTCACAGATAGAGAGGAAAACAAATTGGGGACGTGAATTTCTTATTTTCAACAATCAAGGTAGGATACTTTTATGTGCAAGTGTATGTCCTTTCAATATTATGATTTTTATGCGTGATTTATTTCATGAAATGCTAATTGACCTGCGGGTCCCAATGAAATGAAATGAAATGAAATGTGAGATCGCCTTCGGGCCTTCTCAAATGTGCTAGAGTTTTCGACTGATCACCGATTGTTCTTGATGAAATGATGGTATGAAATGTTATGAATTTACGTTTTAAAAGTTATAGTATTGTTTGGACGCACGTATCTTACTGAGTATAAATTACTCACTCCTTCAACTTCAACATTTCAGGTCAGTGCGGCCAACGTGGATGGTGGTTGGATAGTGCGCGGGCTGCCAAGTAAAATAAAATTTCTGTTTTAGAAAATTCTTTAATAATAAAATTTTTAGAGTATATTTTTTTTATGTTCTAAACTTTGTGTCATTGTTTCAATATTTGAGTATTCAATAAATTAAAAATCTTTGAATTAAATACTTCCGCTTCAAGTATGTGTTGTGAAATGATATTGGTGACACCCCAAAATCTAAGTCAATAAAATTTGGGGCGTTGTAGAAAAGTAGTCTTTGATTTCATGATAACTTCGGGTTTGTTCATTTTTGCCGAATTACCAGTCTAATTCGATTGGAATCGAGCCAATGAAATGTGGATTTTGATGATTTCATGATAACTCCGTGTTTGTTCTATTGTGGCGAGTTGCTAGTCTAATTCGATTGGAATCGAGCTAATGAAAAGTTGTTTTTAATTTCATAATAACTTCGTGTTTGTTCATTTTTGACGAATTGCTAGTCTAATTCTACTGGAATCGAGCCAATGAAAATTGGTTTTTGATTTCATATAACTTCGGGTATGTTCATTTTGGGCGAATTGCTAGTCTAATTCGATTGGAATCTTGTCAATGAATAGTGGTTTTTAATTTCATGATAGCTTCGGGTTTGTTCATTTTTGGCGAATTGCTAGTCTAATTCGATTGCAATCGAGACAATGAAAAGTTGTTTTTGATTTCATGATAATTTCGGGTTTTTTCATTTTTGGCGAATTGCTAGTCTAATACGATTGAAATTGAGCCAATGAAAAGTGGTTTTTCATTTCTTGATAACTTCGGGTTTTTTCATTTTTGGTGAATTGCTAGTCTAATTCGATTAGAATCGAGCCAATGAAATATGGCTTTTGATTTCAAGATAACTTCGAGTTTGTTCATTTTTGACGAGTTACTAGTCTAATTTGATTGGAATCAAGTCAATGTAAATTCATTTTTAATTTCATGATAACTTCAGATTTGTTCATTTTCTGTGAATTGCTAGTCTAATTCGATTCAATTCGAGCCAATCAAAAGAGGTTTTTGATTTCATGATAACTTCGGGTATCTTCATTTTTGGCAAATTTCTAGTCTAATTCTATTGGAATCGAGCCAATGGAAAGTTGTTTTTGATTTCATGATAACTTCGGGTTTGTTTGTTTTTGGCAAATTGCTAGTCTAATTCGATTGGAATCGAGCCAACGAAAAGTGGTTTTTGATTTCATGATAACTTCGGGTTTG